>NC_081410.1:521716604-521961604 GCF_030272615.1 Cryptomeria japonica | reverse complement strand
ATAAAGATAAAGATATAGGAAGTGATATATAGAGGGTAGGAGAGATTAAAGGAGAGGAGTGTATAAGAGAGACAAAGATAGACAGAAATAAAGAGGGAAAGAGAAGTAGGGAGCCTATGTTTGTGTGAGTGAGAAATTTTGAGATTGAGATAGGGACGGTGAAATAGGAAATGTATGTAAGTGTGAAAGATATGGAGAGATATAGAGAGGGAGAAAGATATAAATAAATAGATAGAAAGGGGGAGAGAGGTAGAGAAGTAAATAAAGGCTAGAAGAATAGATAAACATTAAATGAGGGAGTCATAGAAAAGATAGAAAGAGGGAGATACAAAGATAAAAACAATGGGAATGATAGAGTTGAAAGAGAGATATGCAAGGAGAGGTAAGGAGATATAAATAGGGGAGATAGATAGATATGGAGAAAAAAATTAAATGACATGCTACATTAAGAAAACTACCCAAGAACACATGATATCCCTAAATTATTGGCATGAAACAAGTAATCAAAAGTTTATTTCTCTCTTGATCTCTCACTCTAAACTTTTAATTTAGGTTTTAAGTTAAATTTATTTCATTATATAAATAAAAATAAAAATTTAAAGATAATTATTCTAAAAACAGTAAATCTTAATAAGACAAAATTATAAATTAAATTTTATTATCTTTTAATTATTAATAAAAAGACAAAAGTAATGAAAATAAAATTTTAACTTAATGAAAATTTAACCTTAAATAAAAGAAGAACAAGATTGGAATAAATTGATTAAAAAAATATATATATCATAATAAAAGAAAGTAAAAACAAAGAATAGATTTTTAATTCAAAATATAATTATCCTACAATAATTAAAATTTTTATGATAAATAATAATAAATTAAAATAATTCTAATAAAACTGAATTATTATTAGTAATTTCATTAAAAAACATAAATGATTAAATTAAATTTTATACATAATGAAAAACTAATAAAGTAACTAATTCTCTCTTCTTCTTCTTTTTTTCTTTTTTTTTTTTATATTAGATATCGAGAGTCAAAAAAAAAAGTTAGGCCAAATGTTTATACAAGACTAGGGGACGGGGGGCAAGGCCTCAACCGTCAAAATGAGGAGCCAAAGAGAGGGTTATATACAATTATCTCTTATAACCAAAAAAAAGAGACATATCAAAGTAAATCCCTATTGGAGAACCTCATCCAGGTCCTCCATCCATGTGGTCCAGCCTTGTTCTCCTTCCATCTAGACCACCTTCTTTCTTGCTAGGATCTAGGAGCGCATCTCAATCCTATTGAAGGGAGGGGGCCTGCTGTCCTGTAGATCCTTTATCAGTTTCTTCACTGCCTTGTCAAAGGAGACTTGGTTCTCGGCAAGCCTAGCCCATTCGTAGCCGTCTTGCATCTCGTAGACAAACATGGTTGCTCTGCCATCCTTCAGAAATCGTAGTAGCTTGTTTCTCTTGAGGTTCATAAGAAAACAGACCTGCACAGCAATTTTGTAACGTGTGAGTTTTTTTAAAAAAACTCAGTACGTTCCCTTGTAATACCTTGGAACTTCTCCTCATTTCTAAGTTTCCAAATAAACCAGAGAATGTAAGAAGATAAAATTTGCCACACTAGATTAGTATCCTTCCTCAATCCATGAATAAAACCAGTAGCTATATCATAAGTGAAAACAGATTCTGTGATAGCAGTTCCAAACAGAAGCCACACTTCTCTAGCAAAGGGACAGTCAAAGAAGATGTGACGCGTAGTCTCAGGGTTTCTGCAGATAGAACAACGGTCATATGCAGCTGATTTATTCCTAATTAGTAATCTATCCAGCATAAGTTGCCATCTGAAACATTTGATCTTAGGGGGGATGGGGGACCGCCAAAGCTTCTCAAACGTTTTCTGCCAAGTATGCGGGGTATGATTTACATACCACAGAGTGTTGATATGTTCAATTACAGCAGTGTCACTATTGAGCAGGGTATAGATAGATTTGGCTTTGATCTAAGGGAGGGTGGAGCCATCCTTCCAAAGGAATGATAGGTGCCTATGGGCATCTACTTGGGTGTTCTTTGGGAGATCAAGGGGAGCGCAAGCAGTTTGAATCATATTGTATGTCTTCTTATGCAAAGCAGGGAGATCATATTTAGTACTAAGAGCCTCCCAGCTGATAAGATTATCATGTTCTGGGATATCCATAATGTACTTGATTCCTTTATTATGCCAGAGCTTAGCAGAGCAGCCTTGGGTTAAGGCCAGGGGTTTGGAGTTATGATGCAGGTTCCACCATATTGACCTTTCACCGTGGAGGGTATTGTCACAATTGAAGCTCGAGTTGTTAATGAGACCACGCACATGCTCCCAGGCTTTCCAGATGGATTTAAACACCCAGGTGCCTTGGACAAACACAGGGAAACTGCCTGCAATTAAATCACTAAAGGGGAGGGCTTTCCAAGTTTTGGCTTTTTTAGGAACACTGTTTTGTATGTTGTTTCTAATGAGGATTTTCCAAGGTTCTTGACCTTCCAGTGAATGAAAAATGAATTTGGCAGCAAGGGAGATACCTTGCAGCCTAAGATCCTTGAGGCCCAACCCCCCCAGCTTTTTATCCAAGTGGCACCATGACCACTTGACCACATGAGCTTTCCTTTTACCCTTCCCGTCAGACCATAGGAACCGTCTAATGGGCTTTTGGATTTCAAAGACTTGGTAATTGCTGAACATCCATACCGAGGAGTAGTATATGTTGTATGAGGATAGGATCTTTTGGCAGACTTGAATCCTGCCAGCAAGGGAGAGGACCCTATTGTCCCACTTGTTGAGTTTACTGTCTATCTTACCCTTGACCCAGCCCCACATGTCCTTAAGAGAGGGAGATACATAGAAGGGAATGTCAAGGTAACGGACTAATTTGTTAGGTCCTCCCCACGCATAGCCAAACTAGTGAAGCCAGTCCGGAAGATTATCTTTCCATCCAAGTAGAATGGATTTGGTGTTAGATATCCAGGCTCCTAAAGCTCTACCGAAAATGTCAAGTTTTTTATTAAGGGAATCAATATTGTGCTTTGAGAGTTTTAGGAAGAGCGAGGTGTCATCAACAAACTAGATGTTGATCAGTTCAGAGTTGTCAGGCATAGTAATGCCTTGGACACAGGGGGATAGGGTGTCATCTCTAAGGAGATAATGCAGGGCATTGGAAGCAATGACAAACAGAGCAAGGGCAAGAGGGTAGCCCTACCTAATTGATCTACACAGGGGAATAGGTTGGGAAAGGGTCCCATTGACTTCAATCAGGGCAGAAGAATCCTTGAGGAGGATTTGAACATAGTTACAGAATTCTCTAGGAAAGCCAAAGGCTGAGAGCATCATGAGGATGAAGTCCCACTCCACCCTATCATACGCTTTCTCAAAGTCGACAAGGAACATGGCAGCGTCTTGGTTCGAGGTTCTGGCCCACTCCATGGACTCCCAACTCGTTACAAGATTCTCCAAGATGTATCTACCTCTAATGAAGCCTGTTTGGGTGGAGCAGATGAATTTGGGGAGTATCTTCTCAAGGCGAGAGGCTAAGGCTTTGGCCAGTATTTTGCAGGAGACGTTGAGGAGGGTATTTGGTCTCCAATTTTTAATTAGGGCTTTGTCCCCTTCCTTTGGTACAAGCTTAATAATACCCCTATTTATGAACTCCCCCATGGTACCAATGGCAAAGGCTTCATCGTAGATGTCCAATAGGTCATTCGAGATCCAGTCAATGTTAGTTTTGTGGAATTCAGCAAGAAGTCCATCAAGGTTTGGGGCCTTGCTATCTTTGAGAGACTTAATGGCATCCTTGATTTCTTGCGCGGTTATCTTAGCTTTGAGGAGGCTGGCTTCTTCCTCAGAGATTCTATTAGGAATAATTGTTCTACATTTGGTACAAGCCTCTGTTGAGGACTCATTATCCTCAAAGGTAAACAAGGTTTTGTAAAATAGTTCAAAGGCTTCTTTGATGTCATTTATATCCAGGAGTTCCTTATCATCAACAGTTATTCTATCTATTTTCTCCCTGGTCTGTTTTTGTTTAAACATTTTAAAGAATTTTTTTTCTTTTCAATTTTAAAACTTAAACAAAAAGATCGAATATCATAATAAAAGAAAAGATATTTAAAGATATTCTTATCAAAAGAAGAAAATAGTTAAATTAAGAAGAAAATAGTTAGATTTTTTTTTTTAAATGCACATTCATTTTATACTTAATAATATTAAAATATATATTTAAATTTTTCATTATATAAAAAAAAAATTAGTATAACTGTAAACATACAGTTGAAATCAATCCAATCATGTTGCATCTCTCTAATCAACATTGAACCATTGATTTCTGAAAATAGGTAACACATTCCATATAGGCAATGCCTTCAACATAATGAGCCAACGCAAACTACTCAGCAGCAAATCTACTTCCCACTATCTTTTAAGTTTAAAACTATTATATTTTATTAAAGATCATTTTATTTAATTGGTATTATAAAAATTATTTTATAATTTTTTTATTTAAGTGTTATTTTTTATCTATTTATAAATTTCATAATTATGATTTATTTTATTTTTTACTTTTTAAGGTTTTTTTGTTTGTTTGATTTTTTAAGCTGCATTTAAATTTTAATATAGACAATCAATTTGGAGCCGTGTTTTCACTCTGAAGTTCATTTATTTACTAAAAAACTTACTTTATAGTTTTAATTTATATTTATTTATAATGTGAGCTCGTAATTGTTTTTTTCAACACGGTCATGATTTAACAGTTCGTATGCCACTGTAGAATGCCTTTACATTATCAAGCATCTACAAAAAAAACAGATCAATATTAGGTGAATCACATATACAAAAATTTCTATATAAAATGTCATCAGATCTAAACAAACATAACTATCTGCATCTATCTCGTATCTATTTTTTATGTCAACAGACTAAAAAAACAAAAATATATAGCTACCTGAAATGGGTATAATATCAGTGTCCAAACTCCACGATTTTAAGAGTATCATCATATTATTTTAATTGGACAATTATCACCTGCATGTCGAACTCAGAAGATGTTTTCTTTTAAACCTTGTAAATCTCTATGAATGTATATCATTAAACAAAATAAGAAGAATTAAAGAAAAAAGTGGTATTACTGTTTCGTTTCTAAGGAACAACAAAGATTACATAAACTTGATTGATATGAGAACTATGAAATCACCGATGGTAATATAATATTATACGAATCAACTTTAGTGCCAAACCAACATTAAATGCATAAAAACATTATTATCCGATTGAGCATGCATTTGGTGGACACATAAGCACATCTATACATTCTCTGAATGTTCATCTATTACTCGTGAAAAGTAAATAATAAAAAAATTAAGTTGCTTAATTAGAGCTAAATTAACCATTTTTGTAAAGCTGCACCAAGAACTGCCATTTCCATGTGCAACAATTAAGTCATGTATGGTCCAACACTTCAATTTTAAATTTTGTTGGATATTTTATACAAAACTCAAAAAAAATACTGCCACGACACAATTGCTTGAAATGTCTTTGGGGCAGAGTTTTTAATCAATAGAAACCGTACAAAAAGGCCTCGTTAGCTCATGATCTGTACACTGTATCCAGAAAATGGTCTTCGATGATTCAAATGTCATCTAAAGCTTAATTCTACTTGTTTGCCACCTTAGCATAGGAATCACGTAAAGTAACAGTTCGGTTGAAAATGATCTTATCTGCAGTTGAATCTTGATCAACCGAGAAATATCCTATAAAACAGGAAATTGCAACGAAAACATAATTAGGAAGCTGTCAAATGCCCATTAATCAATAGGAAAAGCTAACTGGAGTACAAACTGTAAAACCATTGTTGAACTTTTTGAAAATAGGCAAGGGTTCCTGAGTGACTATGGTGCTTCCTTGCAGTATATTTCTGTTTTGAAGGCAATGTACTTATAGTGGAAATTGAAAATACAAACGCTTTGGTTGGCATCCGTATTACCATTCAAAAACACTAGTTAATCAACACATTCATCCCATAATCTTTGTGAATAAAATCATCTACTCAGAGAAACATGGCATGCATGGAAAAGAACCTACCCATCCTTTCAAACTGAAATTTGTCACCAAATTTAGCCTTTTCCAAGTTGGAAGTAGCATATGCCTCTGGTATCACTTCTTTTGACTTAGAATTTAAATCAGGCAGCCAATCATCTAGTTCACTTGGATTCTGAGTAAGAAAAGGAAAAAAGAAAATATGAGAAAGATGTATAAGATTCTTACCACCTTCTGTGTATTATAAATCTTTCTCAAATCATTGCAATCCCATACAATACTAACCTCTGATAGAAATAGCTTATCAAACAACCGGACCTCTACTTTAAAGGGATCCACTCCAGGAGATGGTTCTGCGACCCAGTGGAGAACACCCTGCATTGCATTGCATGGTAATTCTTCATCAAAATATTTCATTATAGGCAACAAACAAAGTAGTTAAAGGTAAAACAAAACATCACCTTTGGTTTTACACTCTTTGTTGGATCATATTCAGCATGTAGTTCAATGACAGTTTCCTTGTCATCTCCGAAAATTACTTCTGTACATTTGATTGGAAATGCATATCTGCCAAAAATTGGAAAAACCATTCTATAAGCATCAAGCAAATAATAAAGGACAAACAAAATTACGTAATGATGTTATAGCTTAGAGATTCATGATAAAAGGTTTTATAAAAATATTTAGTATAAAACAGGAGTCTCGAAACAAAATTAAATAAGTCAACAAAATACAATGGTTTTAAACTTGCACGCGTGTACCCTAGAAACTATCAGGGATTCTGTCGTTTATTTTGCATATTACTTATTAGATGAATGGAAGATAACGCAAAAAATATACCTCAGCAAAACTGTTTTCCCAGGGGCAAGGCCATAGTAATCCTTTGAATCCTTCATTCGGAAATCTGATTTTTCAATGTACACAACTTTTGTAAAGGGTACCTGCACATGCAGTCTCAACAGATTATTCTGCAAGAAAAAGGAGCCTCATCAAACAAAAGCAAATATTTGAAAAGCAATAATGCAAGATGTCAAGGGCTGCTGAGTGCCAAGTTGACATTTGAAGCAAATGTGGAAACCGCCAGAACAAGGCAAACATATAGTGGTTGTGAAAGATGATCAAATGTAGAAATATAATTAGAAGTCATCCAGACAAACAGTTTTAGTCTATTGTGTTGGTTAGGGACTAGCTCGAGCAATATTGTGGAAATTAAAGGGAAACTTCCTATGCCTAAGTCTAGCTAGTGAAATCCCACCTACTTCAAGTAAGGTATGAGGCAAATTCATGTTGTGATCTTCAATGCCAAGGAACGTGGCAGGTAACCTTGCATATAACCAGTTGTCCTTTCGGTGTATAGAGAGGTGTGCTAAATGATTACTAAATCACATCTGTCTCTTTAAAGCCTGATGACAAACACAGTTGATATAAACAGAAAGGACATTCACCTTCACCAAAACAATGCCAAGTTCCATTTATTTGCACAAACTTATGCATGTTCAGAATTCAGGCCCTTCAGCAGCTGAATAGACACTATCCAAGTTTCATTAATGTCACCCATAGCTGAAAACATTTATGTTTAGTGTTTAGTGACTAGTCAAATGTTAAAAAAATTAATCATTGTGAATGATATTTCATTAATATGTTTTGAGAAGAATATATGCTGCGTCCTTGCTCTTGTCATAATCATGCTAGCTCCAACATTTCAAAATGATATGCAGGCTATCTATGCCCAATGGTCTCAATACCAAATTCTGGAACACACTAAGTTACCATTTCTTACCCACTTAAAGTGGTAAAGGCTTATTATACCTGTTTCACAACCCAAAAACTGATAGCATTTGAAATCATTCAGTGCATTATCTGTCAAAGATTTTATATGTGCTGGAAGGATTTTTAGTCATTCAAAATTTAGATGCCATAGCTAAAGACGATATTGAATTTGTATCTACTTGTAGCCTCAGAAGGCATTTTGAAATTCTAATACATGTCCAGGGGCTGAGATCAAGTAGTTAAAACATCAGGTTCTCATTGTGGAGACCCAATTCATATCCCCAAAAGTTACATCATGATGGAATTCTAAGTGGTGACTCTTGGTCTTACACTGTTGTGCTTCCAGTAACTTCCCAAATTCTTGTCTAAATGTTAATGCTCTCAAGGAACTAAGTATTGTATTGCTCGTAAGGAGCAAGTATCAGTATCAGTTGCCTTAGATGCTCATTTGAGCTATATTTGTAATTTATGTACTGAAAGAAAACCATCTACATTCTTTCCAAGTTCAAATCCCCCAAAGTGACAGCTAAGGTGAAATTCTAAGTGGTGACTCTTGGTCTTCCATTATTTGGTTCTAGCAGTAAAGTTATTATCTAAATGTTAATGCTCTTCAACAACTAAGTATTGTATTGCTCAGTAAAGTTAGTATCAATTGGCTTAGATGTTCATTCAAGCTACATTTGTAAACTGTCTGAAATATTAAAAAAATTCTAATGCATCAACTGAAATAAAACAATCTATATTCTTACATACCTGAAGACATTAGTGAAGCATATAAAACTTGAAACTTTCTGAATGACAAAAAAAGACGACAAGAAAATCTCTTTATTGAAATAATGAGTCCTGACAAAAGGGATACTAGACTTTATTTAGCATGGTATAAGATCTAACAAAAAAAGTCATCCCCTATTCTTTTGCATGAGGAAGTCAACATGGAAAGGGCCGAAATTTTGTATGTTTGGGCAATTAACAGCAAGATTAGAATACAATAACCAACTGAACTATACAAGTTCATTGTTTGATTGCCAAAAAGGTAATCTCTTAAATTAAAATACCAATGACCCATAGGGTATAAAAATGAAAACTAAATAAAAAATTTCCAAAGTTGACAACATATGAATGGTTTAACAAATGAAATTCAACAAGGATTTCCAAAGCTTTACCTTATAAAATGAAGAAGAGTCTCCCTCTTGAGCATCAGGCCAAATCTTTGCATCCAATTCCATTGTAGCACTAGCATCCAGATTTGTAAGAACTACCTGTGAAAATATTAATCTGGTAAATTAATCACAACCACCCAATTTGTTTTGTAGCTCACGTTGCCAGACTAACCTACCATGACCTTCATAGAGTTATAGAAAGTAGATGATATACATGATAGGCATATCTAACACCCATTCTTCCAGTGTAACTGCGGTAACCAGGTGATTCAACAAGAGAAATGAGATATGTCCTGCTTAGTAAAATGTTATCCTTCTGAATGTCTTCAGTCTTTAACTGATAAATCAACATATGAGCACTAGATGTCCTTTATCAAACTAGCAAGTATGATACACCATCAGTTTGGTGCAGTACTTTCACCTAGATTGGTCAGTATATTGTGCATAGCATGTGTATACCTTTCAGCAAGGATACCCAAGCTCATTTCATCAATCAAGTCTTAACTCTGTTATATATTAGGTTTTGGATTCAAACAATAGAGGTTTATTATAATCAGTTATTTAATAAGGATACCCACATTTATTTCACCCATCTAGTCTAAATTCCAATTACAAATAACTATATTAGGTTTTGTATTAAGTCAACAGACGTTTACTATAATTAGAGTTATTTGAGTACCAAGCTAACTGCCTGGCTCTTCCAACTTGTAAATATGTTCATAATCTGTCCAGACAGATGGAGAGGCTTCATCAGAGCCATCTAATCTTCTTCAAAAGATGTTTCCTTCAACATAGAGCTTCTTTCTAAAGAGCATTTGTCATATCAGAATGAGAAAGGACTTGGAGAATGAATAGGAAATAAAAAAACAAAAAAATGAAATAAGGTAAAAACCAGCAACTATCATAAAATCAAAACAGTCAAACAAATTTCAGTCAATCTGAACCTAAATAATTAGACTGTTTCAAGTGGATTTGACCGGCAAAGTCATCATAAAGCTATCATATGAAATAGAGAGAAGAAATTAAAATGTGTCCAAGCTCTCAGAGAAGACAAAAATGAGCAATTGCCCTAGTGGGAAAGAAGAAAGAAAAGAATGGGATAATGCAAAAACAAGGAATTGTCATAAAATAAAAAATGTTCAACAAATTTCAAGTGGATTTGAACTGCATAGATCAGTCAAACAAATTGTCATAAAGCTGTTGTACGAAAAGAGAGAAAACAAAGTAAAATGTGTCCATAAAGTGAAGGGAACAGCATATGTTGTAGAAATACTTTAAGCATCTCTAAAAGTAAAATTTTGGGTGAACATAATGATATAGCTGATTTTCTAAATCTCATTTAACATTTGTGTATCTCCTACTTATATACCTCATTTGATCACAAGTAAGAAAAACAAAAGTAAAATGAAAATCAGAAATCCTGTTTTAGTTTTAAAGTTTTTTTTTGTTGAAGATTTATAGCTGCAATAGAGATCTAAGATAATATCTAACTCCTCTTCTCCACCATGGAGTCTCTTCACTTTCCTGTCGGTGACTCTTCCTCTCCACCATCGAGTCTCTTCACTTCTCTGTCGGTGACTCTTCATGTCTATGTGGCTGACGGTGAGGCTGTCGATGACTCTTCATGTCCATATGGCTGTCGGTGAAGATGTAACTGTTGGTGTCTTTTCTTCTTCCTTCCTGGTGTCTCTTCACTTGCAATTCTAATTCTTTATATTCATTGCTCTTCTTCTTCGGCAGATGGATAGATATATATTGCTGGCTTCTCTCATTTGTCTGTAGCAAGTTGAGAATATTGTGTATGTAGTCTGTCAGATCAGATATATTATATGTTTTCTATGTTCTGAATTTTCATACTTATGAAAGTTTATAGAATGTATAAGAGATGTATCATTTGACTTCATTGTCAAGATTGATTTGTGGAGAATCAAACTTATCTTATTGAGATTGATAGTAATCTGAAACTATCAACAGTTGTATTCATTTTCAGAGAAATAATAAAGTTCATTTTTGAGTGGGCTGGGTTTTTCACCCTCAAGTGGAGGGTTTTCCTAGGATAAATTCTGTGTATTTTGTTTCAGATTTCTGTGTTGCTAAAACATTAACATGGTATCAGAGCAAGGTTCCTTCTATACAGCCTAACCACTTGAAGGTAGATCCTGTGCTTCAGAGGGACTCTGACATATCGTCAGAAGTAACCTTGGACGAAGAGGTCAAAAGATTGATTTCAGCTTCGAAGGGAGCTTGTGGAAGCCTTACGTTTCAACTTCAGAGGGAGCTTAGCATTTCGGCTTCAGAGGGAGCTTGTCATTTCAGTTTCAAAGAGAGCCTGACATTTCAGCTTCAGAGGGAGCCACGTCATCGTGAAAATTTGGTTAATGCATTTTTCTCTGTGATGGAGAAATTTGAAGTGAAAGCCCTTGCTAATGAGTTCTTCTCTGTGAGGGAGAAGTTCAAGGTGAAATACCTTGTTAATGAGTTCTTCTCTGCGAGAGAAGTTCGAGGTGAAATCCCTTGTTAATGAATTCTTCTCTGAGAGAGAAGTTCGAGGTGAAATCCCTTGGTTAACGAGTTCTTCTCTGAGAGAGAAGTTCGAGGTGAAATCCTTGTTCCACCCTCTGGGAGTAGCTATGGTGGATCCACCCACTGGGAGTAGCCATGGTGAAAGTCACCTGTGTGTCTTCATGACTTTATTTTATGTTTTTCTGATTCACTTTCCTGTCAATGACTCTTCCTCTCCACCATGGAGTCTCTTCACTTCTCTGTCGTTGACTCTTCATGTCTATGTGGCTGACGGTGTAGTTGTGGCAATCGATTACTCTTCATGTCCATATGGCTGTCGGTGAAGATGTAATTGTTGGTGTATTTTCTTCTTCATTCATGGTGTCTCTTCACTTGCAATTCTGATTCTTTATATTCATTTTCTTATTCGGCAAATGGATAGATATATATTGCTGGCTTCTCTCGTTTGTCTGTAGCAAGTTGAGAATATTGTGCATGTAGTCTGTCAGATCAGATTTATTATATGTTTCTGTGTTCTGAATTTTCAGACTTATGAAGGTTTATAGAATGTATAAGAGATGTATCATTTGGCTTCATTGTCAAGATTGATTTGTGGAGAATCAAACTTATCTTATTGAGATTGATAGTAATCTGAAACTATCAACAATTGTATTCATTTTCAGAGATATAATAAAGTTCATTTTTGAGTGGGCTGGGTTTTTCACCCTCAAGTGGAGGGTTTTCCCAAGATAAATTCTGTGTATTTTGTTTCAAATTTCTGTGTTGCTAAAACATTAACATTTTTAACTGTTGTTGGTGTAAATAATTATTCATCATGGATATTATTACACCTTACTTAAGTTTACTTAGGTGCATGCATTTAATAGTAGTTTGGGTATGAGACACTTGGGTGTTTGTGCCACATTGGGATAGTGTGTGTAGGAGAATTTCCACCTTTTATGGTGTTGATCTTATCTTCTTGTTACATTCCACCTCATGTGGAATATTATATTATTTCTCCTACCTACCCACACCTATTTCCTACCTACCCTTGTTTCTTATTATGCCACATGTCATGTTTGTGTGCTCACATATCCATTAGCCTTGCCTATATAAGCAGGCTCATCTACATTATTTGTACGGGGAATCATTGAACATCTTGTAATGATCCAGTTGATCATATTTTGCATCTTGATAGAATACAGCTTATTCCTATCATACATTTTGTCTCTCTTATTTGTGCTTTCCATTGCCTCTAGGTCTTGGCAAATTCTCACAACTGTTAGTATTTAATTTTTATATTTTTTGTTTCATTATCAAATGTTAATACTAATAATCAAATTAGGATTGCATCTTTTGTGTATCCTCTGCTTCTATGCTTCTTGTCACCTTGAGTAAGCAAAACAAAGGCAAAATCCTTGTTTGACGAATATTGAGAAACGAGGATTCTAAATTTTGTGTATCATTTAATTTAGTGCTTCATCTGACCTGATGTAAGAAAAACAAAAGAGAATCCTTGTGTCTTGAGCCCTTGCATTTGCCAATAAGTTTATGCCTATGTTAAATAATAAATTCCATTTTTTGTATAGTGTCACTATAAATTCTCATTGTATGAGTGACAATGAGGAGGCGCTCAGAACTCTAGCATTGAAAATTAAATTCAAATTGAGATCCAATGAGGAGAATGGAGAAGCTAGTCCAATGAGGAGTGCTTCTCATTCCACTTGCTTTTCCATATAATTGCAAGATTTTGCAAAAGCTTCCTTTGATAAGAAGACCCCTCTAAAAACAATTTGCAACCAATTTGGGAACAAACAAATCAGTAGTTCAGGTGGGATGCTGCTATGGAATTGCTTTCTTTGTGGCTTAGGATCCTATGGCAACATTATTAGAGCTAATGTGTATCGTCCTTGCATCTCCACCAAGGGTGTTGCAACGTGTAAAGGATTGTCACTGAAACAGCCAGGTGAGATATGGCAATTGGTTGGTGGCAAGGATAAGCATGACATAGTCACACCACCTCTGGTAGTGACAGTGGCACTTCCTGACAATGCATGGCTTATGGTACAAGTCCCCCTTTTTCCATCCAATGCATCAAAGACTAAGGAAACATGTCAAGTGACAAGTGCCTCTCCCAACCTAGCAGCAAAGATGTTCAATATTCTAATGGAAGACAGGGCAAATGATACAGTCCATTCAATGTTGCTCACTCTCCTTATTATAAGGAGGTTGTGACTAAGAATATAAGAGTAGGGGCTTCATATATGCCACCAAGGAAGACAAAATTGAGGACCACTATCTTTGAAATTAATCATTTCAAGATGGACATTCTTATGTAGAGAAAGAAAGCTACGTGCATTAGGCATCGCCAACTCATCAATATACTAGTAACGTGTACAAAGGGCCTTGAGAATGACATGCAACACGTGACAAGTGCAGCCAATGTGTGTAAAGCAATGAAGAAGTTGGTCGAAGAGGCCTACATATATATATGGTAGACTCCTTGCTGTGTGCAGCCATGAAAAATGCGTTCAAGGACATCAGGAAAATAGACTAGATCAAACAAGTAGTACTTGATGCCAGAGATATGCAAATGTTTATCTGCAATCACTACAGATCACATTATTTCAGATATTTTCCATTAAGAAATTTCTCAAACAAGAGTGAAATTGTTGGCCAACTCCAATTTAGTGTAGGTGAGAAGGGTGAAGGAAGTGGTGAAGAGCAACAGTTTTAAGGTCAATGACAAATATATTGCCTCCATGATATCCATAGTCTTCACAGCAATCAAATATGAGGACTCTAATCCTCCAAATCTTGAAATATATGACTTAATTGATAATTTGATAGCATGCATGGCTAAAGATGGCCTTTGTACAAATGTTAGACCCTACCTTGTAGTTTTATAATGAACACATTCAACTCATTGTTTAGCATAGGTGGAAGAAGCTCATCACCCCCTTAAACATGGATGCCTATGCATTAAAGCCAAGTGGTACATGCAAAGGTTTGGCAAAGTTGTCCCTATGGCAGATATTGAGGTAAAGACAAACTTATGAAGGCAATTAATAAGATGTACAATATTGAGGATACCACCACCATTCATCATGATTGAACAAAATTCGCTACTCGTGGAATATTGAAAAGAGACAAAGTAGAATAGGGAGACAATGGCATACGACGATCCAATACTATGATGGACTATGCATGAGCCTAATTCATTGACAAGCACACTAGACAAATTTGCCTCTTGTCCCAAGATCTTAATTCTTCTACTACTAAGAGGAACTAGTCTACATGCAGTTTAATCCATTTTATCAAGAGTTATAAACTTACCTCCAAAAGAATAGAGAAGCTTGTATTTGTACATAGAGCTTTGCATCCAATGAACCGTAACACACTTATGTACAAGGAAACTCTACCAACGCGATGGAATGTAGAGGAAGAGAAGCTAACACAGATTAAACATGATCGAGGACAAATAGGGTTGGTTGTTTCTATTTGGAAAAAAATTGAGCTAGATGGTTCCAGCATTTCCACTAATGAGGAATTTGACATGACCTTTGGGGAGGATTATTACAAACGTATACCACTAAGGCATTGACCAATTGTATTTTAATGTTATCATCGTATTTTTAATATAATAATGCGTTGATATTTGGTATAGTCAATGCATTGTGCTTAATAGTTTACAATTCCAATTGCTCTTTCTTATTAATTTTTAATATTCATTTTCCAAGCACTATATTATATTTGCACTACTATCACCCTTCATCCCCAAATTTGGTTCCATAGTCACCCCCTCCTTAAAAACTATCCACAATGTATCCTCATTCCAAAACTCCATGGAAACTATGATGTAGAACTATTTTATCAAAAGTCTAATCTTAAAAATAATAAGATATCTAATTGTTTATTCTAATTTTATCACAAATTATATAATTTACGTGTTTTCTCAGTTGTCGAATTCCAAGTATTAAACATCCCTGAATTGGATCCTAGCTCAAATCTCCTACGGATTCGAACAAGATTCAAATTTCTCCCACTCAAAACGTTGCAACTTTCACATGGTGAATCTAACAACTCTAATGATGGCATGGCAATCCTACATGAATCTCCAACGTTTCGAACTGCACAAACGATTTTCAAAGGGTTTTTTTGAAAAAAAACTCCTCGTAGAAGCCCTAAACCACATATCCACTACGAGATATATATAGTTAGTTCATGAGATATCGTGTCGGACCTAAAAGACACAGAGCTATCAATTCCAATTCCAAATGGGGCTTGATAAATTTGTACCAATGGTTAAGGTGAACGATCTATTTATAGATACTTTGGTATTATTCTATTTAAATATATGGCACAATCCTAGCCACTAGCTTAAGGGCATATAGTGCCATAATTAGAGGGACGTGCAATGAAGGAAATTCTGAAGAAGCTGTAAGTCTTTTTCAAGAGATGCTTGATGAAGGTACTATTCTTGAAATATCTTGTATGGCACTTTGATGAATGGATTGTGAAAAATTGCAAAAATGGCAGTGTTCCACTTGCGTTGGGGACGGGGGGACACGGAGACGCATTTCCGAGATGGGGGGACCAAGGGCCTAAGTTTGGGGACGGCGGGGGGACGGCGGCGGGGTGGTGGTGCTGATATAGTTATACATATACATATAGTACTTGAAAAACTAGTTTTGAAAAGATGTATGACAGTATTACGGTATAAGAATTACATTTCAAATGAGACTATAGGAAATTTGAAATACTAAATCTAAATACCAAGATTTCTTCAATGCTAATTGTGTTGTTATATGGAGCCTAATTCGACTCGGAGGTTAAATTTTCCCTACTTCTATCGGCGCAGTTTCCCCCTATATTTTTCAACGAGGGTTTGGGGGCAGCGCCCCTTGCGCGTTCCCTATCGCGATATAGGGTGGGGTCGAGGGGCAGCGCCCCACGAGGCCAAAAATACTTTTATTATTTTCTAAAGGCGTCAGGTGTTATTTTTCTATTGGCCCACATCCAATTAGGGTTACCCCTTAACCCCCCCCAAAAAAAAAAGTCACATGTTTTTTAAAAACTGCTTTTTTTGGTTAGCTTTGACGTGGGAACGCGGGAGACGCCTGGGCGTCTCCCCGTCCCTCGAGAGACGTTTGGGCGTCTCTCGAGAGACGGGGAGACGCGGAGACGCCTCCACGTCCCGGCGGCGCTTCGGTGGCGGTGGCGGTGGCGGTGGCGGTGGCGGTGGCGGGGGACGTCACGTCCCCGTCCCCCTGTCTCTGAGACGTTTCTGACAGGGGGACGCACCCAAAAAGGGGGGGGACGCGTCCCCATGGAACACTGAAAAATGGCAAAACATATTTATTAAGTATGATCAATAACCATTTGTATTATACTTTGATGAATAAACTCTGCAAATATCTTGTATACATGCTTTGACGAGTATATTATTTTTTATATAATTTATTCAATTGTATAAGTAAATATTACATTTTATATTAATTTTTATTAATTTATTACATCTAATTAATATTATGCATATATAATTTTACATAATTTATATATATTATTAAATTGAAATATAATTATATTTATGAATATATACAATTTTTTGAAATATAGTATATTTATATATTGTATAATTTAAATTTAATTTTAAAATTTTATTTGTATGATTAAATTAGCATAGTAAAATTAGATACAGTATAATATATACAATATTGTTAAATAATAAAATATGTCATACCAGTGATCATACAAACATACCCATACGCATACGCAATTCAGCAACTTAGCTTTTTTTCTAAGATTTATTTTCCAATTTTTTTCTTTAATGAATTCAAGTACAAACTCAAACCAAACAATTTTTTTATCATAATCACCAAATTAAGCTCATGTACTTTATAAAAAGGCCACCATAGCACATACGCCATACTATCAATCCATTGTTAGTCATATGATTTTCAAATTTAAAACTTCAACTAAATAATGAAAATGCTTCATAAAAGTAACAAATCTACACCCACTACATATTCTAAGTGGACTAAAGAGGAAGTGTGAGAATCGGTAAAAGCTTCACTACAGGTTTAAAGGGATACCTTGAGAGGATTAAGAACAACCATAGTTCGTGGGGCTGTTTTGTTCATTTCTTCTCTGATATAATACTCAAGACGATCTAACCTTATCATACTATTATCACTGCAAGAAAAAAATGATTTTAGCTTTTCTGTATCTATTGTCATTTATATACTACACAGATAACATAAAATTTTAGCAAAATCAAAAAGTAAAATTAAAAAATTCCACGACTATAATTTTCACATCTATAACCAACATGGAAGAAATGTGAGGATCAAATAAAGTGCTGTAGAAGAGACCAGTTTCATGCCACACACTTTGTCAAGTTACTTATCCCACATGTAATAGCTCTTCTTAACAATCCAATGGAAAAGTAACTATAAGTGGGATTTTAAGAAAAGCTATCATAAGAACCATGGTTTGCAAACCCTGTGAGTACTCTCCAAGTTGTCGAGTACTCTCTGTTTTTTTTGCTGGGTGAGTTTTCACATGTTTAACTCTCGTGTTTTTATAGATGCAAAAAACATGGGTAAAAATGTCTATGCAGGTAAAACACTGGTTAAAATGCATTTTTCACATGTTGTTTTTGCTATAAAACCATGCATTTTCTCTTCTGAGATGTCAATTTTTAATTTAATACATTTTGTCATTGAATTTTACAACAAAAAAAATGTCTCTTTATGAGATTTTCATTTTTAGTACTTTCTAAGTCCAGTATTTGCTGAGTTGAAAATTTTGGGCCTGTCAAGTACTCTCCGAGTCCGAATCTGCGAACTATGATAAGAACTGTTTATCTCACATGCAAAGGTATTTATCCACAAAAGAGAAAAGTTAATTGTACATACATTCTCTAATATTAGGCTTTCACAAGTGGTCTATGCATGTAGTCTATAAAGTTCTGTTGTAGTTTAAATTTTCCACAGATAAAAGCAACAATATCTGAAAAAGGAATCCAGTAAACATTTCACTCACTTAGAAATGTGGTTCAAGAATCACTCTTCCATTTATACTATTGCTGTTTATTGTATAGCTTTGTAAATGTTGATTGTCTTAGGTTGTCACCCTCCCCCTTTCTTATTTGGTTTCAATGCTTCCTAGTTTTGGCCTCACAGACTTTACTTTTGGTTATTGGAGTTCCTTTTAGCATTCGGGACTGTCAATTGTAAATTGATGTACTTTGAGTCCCATTCACCTACTTTTGTCACTGTAAAACATTATTATAGTTAATGTACAAAACCACAAGTATATATTCACATTAAAACAGATACACAATATGTATACTTAGAACAACTTCTTCTGTACCTTAAACTTTAAAGGGTGAAAGGTAAATTCTCATAATCTATGTTATAGAACAAAAAATTAAAATTAATCTATCACGCATAGATTCAATAATTTCAAAATAGTCATTGCTTTCGTTTAAGCATGGATCATGAACACTGTAGGCCTTATTTGGATCATTCAACCTGGAAAATCAACACTCCCAGTTGAGTATCTACTTAAGCATAAATATTTTAGGGATAGTCATAATTACTATCATGAGTGGTGTTACTGAACTACAGTTCTGCAGTAGCAAAGTCCACAAAGATGAACAAATTTGAAAGAAACAATGATTGATTAAAGAAATCAGAATAATATTTCAATTGCTCGTGAGATGATTGGTATCAGTAAGCTCAGAATCTAAATGCAGCTACAGTAAAACCATTTATTATTTAGGGTAAATAAAGTAGCATTTTGACACAAGTTTTTACCTTGGACACATCATACTAAGGATAAAAAATGGGATAATTATAATGAGTCAAAAAATCATTGATATACTAAGGATAAAAAATGGGATAATTATAATGAGTTAAAAATCATTGATAACATGAATGAAAAAATTCTCTTTCATCGAAATCAAGAATAGTGTAGGATCATAAGAGTTGAAACAATACACACTCAAGAAACAAATGTTTGCAATCTCAAAGTTGACACTTAAGGGTTTGTTATCTGAAATTGCAGAAGTTAATAAGAGAAACAGGAATCGCCCAAAATCGCCGAGTTTGGGCGATTTCCAAGTCGATTCATGCTCGCCGAGTCCATTGGGCTTGATCTTGGACTCAAACGGGTCTGGGTCAAAAAATCGCCCAAAATCGCCACGTTTGGCGAGTCCCGACTCCCAAACTCAGCTGGCGACATGTAACTTTAAGTTAAAACTTAAAAAAAACACAACTTCTAATATGTTTTGAATTGATTTTTTTTGTTTATATTATGCTTTGAGCCTAAAAGTGAACTTCATTTCATTCATTTGGCAAAATAGGGGAAGAAAGGTGAATCGTGAAGAGAAACAATAGAAAAATAACACCCAACGCTTGTATAAAATAATAAAAGTCTTTTGGCCTCACGGGGCACTGCCCCTCGACCCCGCCCTGTATCGCGACAGGGAGCGCATCAGGGGCGCTGCCCCCAAACCCCCATCATAAAATTAGGGGGGAAATTGCGCCGATAAAAGTAGGGAAATTTTAACCTTTGAGTCTGATTAGGCTCCAATTCCATATAACAACATATACTTTCATTTGGTGCATCAAGAGTTGGAAAGGAAGAGTTTGCATCTCATTTGATCATATGATGATATGGATTTTTTATTCCATGAGTTTTGTAATATTGTATACATTTGACAATATTTATATATCTATGTTTGTTATTTCCTTCAGCTACAATTTGCGTTTATGCTTATGTGATTGATGCATACTTGTGTATGTAATCAAATTAGCTTCTATTTGATGATGTTATTGTTGATTTTAGCAGTCAGATTAGCAGTATAGAACAGAAAATCAGAATGCAAAGTAATTCATATGCATAACACACATGTACCCTAGGAAACCTCCCTCTTGAAGGAAAAACCCAGCAACCAAAGATCTCAGATCTGATTAGATTAATGTCAGAAGATAATCAAATACAAATTCGCCCACCTAGGGCATGACAGAATTGACTTATCTGAATCACAAGTTCTGATTTGAACTTGACTGAATCTCCAATCAGATGTAGGGCAGACCTTAGGGCAGATCAGTCTGATATAGTTCACACAGCAAGAGGATAGCTTCTTGGATCAGAAGTCTGCCGATTTACAAGAATGTGAATTCGCTGTCACTCAGAATGTGTTAGCTGACTCTTGGAGAATATTCGCTGACTTCAACATTGAATTCGCTGGCAGAGTGGTATTCGCTGATCAAGTGCACATTATTGTCTATGAAATGGATTACAATCCATTGATTATATAGGAGGTACAAGCATTATATCTTGCCTTAGTCGGCTAAGGACTTTGGCGCCAAAATATAATGCTTTTAGTTTAAGTTACATGAATAGGTCCATGCTTCCACACGTTACATTTGTGTTTGCCCTTTAAGTGTTTTATGTGCCTAGGCGGGACCAATCTCCAATGGTCACGAGTTACATTATGGGGTCAGACCCATTTATAACCACAAGTTACATAGGTTAGGACCTAACCAATAACCCTTTACAAGTTACATATGAATGGGACCTGACCTATTGAATTTACAAATTACACAATAAATTTTAAGGCCGAAGGCCATAGCTAAAATTTACCAAGCTAGGTCGGCCCAATCAAGGGATACGACCTAGCTACATTTTCAACAGTTAGTGTCTTTAAGGTGTATTTAATAAAGGGTGCATGAAACAAGTTTTAAATCTTTAAAAATCTCTAAATTTCTTGAGTTTTTCACTTTGCCGAGTCTGGGCCAAGTTTTGACTCCGAGTCCCGAGACGATTCAACCTTGCTGAGTCGGAGCCGAGTCCGAGTCCAAGTCCCGTTTCTTTGATAAATATATCAATAGAAATTGTGTATTCATTCAAATTAAGGCTCTAAGTAAGTGGAATAGTATAAACTATAAAGCCTTATCACATTTTGAAATTCACTAACTATATTTCTTGAATTTTTTTATAAGCATATCATCATTACCATGGCATAACTACTTTGCCATTCCAAAAGACCCTTATTTGATTAGGAAGAGCAGCTCAGTTGGTCTGCATATGTAACTTTTAATAATAAAATTAAAAAAATAAAACATCGTTTCTTGAGCATGCAGGTTAGCATTGCTGCATTACAGTTTCAAACTTTAAACAACTTTTATACTTGCACATGACTACGTTAATGAAATTTCCTACAATCAGAAATCTTTGTTTCTTATAGTAATTTGTATTTTGAGTGCATCATATCCAATAACATGGCATACAAAATATTACTCACTAATAAAAACATTTTAAGTTACCAATTTATGAGAAAAGAAATGTGTAATATTATTACCTTCTTGTTATTCCAACTCCTCGAACAAAAGTATTAATTGCATCTGAAGAAACACCTCTTCGCCGCAAACCAGCAAGTGTCATAAGTCGTGGGTCATCCCAACCATCAACCCATTTTTCTCTTACTAGCCTATTTAGCTACAAGGAAAATGCAAACAATACAAACATTAGCAGCCAAATGATTTAAAATTAATAAATAAAAAAACTCAACTCAGTTTCTACAAATTAAAGCTATGAATTGGAATAGTTAAGAGGGTGGCATGCAAACCTTACGCTTGGACATTACTGTGTTAGTCACGTTCAGTCTGGAATACTCCCACACATATGGAAGGTATATATCTAAGGATTCCAATAGCCAATAGTAAGAGGCACGACGAGATTCAAATTCAAGTGTGCAGAGCTGCAAGGTTAAGGAAACAAACATACTTAATGTTCCTTCTGACAAGTATGAGCCTTGCCAAAGATCATCCAATGTAGAAAACAATAAAGTAACAGTTAGATAAAAGATTGTATCATTATGGTAAAACAGTCAAAAGTTCAGAATGCTTTCTAGGACACATGAGGAGAACATAAAGTAATTTGACATACTGAAAAAGAATGAAAAATGTAACCAGTACAATGAAGGCAAGGTTAAAATAGAATTTCTAAAAAAGCAATGTTCCATGAGGTTTCCAGAATAAGGACAACAGGAAAACAGAAGGATGAATTTCCTTTAAGGCATAAAATTAGCCCATGTATATACATATTAAAAAACAAGGAATATATAGCTTATTACTTTTTCCATAGATGAAAAAATCACCAAAATTGCAATTTTTCCCAAGTGAAAACCTTAGGTGATTTAATCGCTGTTAAAATCGCAACCAATTTTTCTTAAATCACGATTAAATCGGGCGCAAAACTGGAAAAAATCGCGTTTTAAAAAATGCATAAAATGTTATGTTTTTTGCGTAACCTAAAAGTTTATTTTTGTGGGCAAAAAGTTCATTGTTTTAACGCGCGCGACGGCCGGCTGACGGGAGAGGATTGACTGGAGGGAGACAGCCGACGGATTTATTAATATTTTCTGCATTCTAAAAAACCAGTTTTACATTTTGTGGAATAAAGTATAAACCCGTTTCACTTCTGCATTTTGAAAAAAAAAATTCAATCGTATAAACTATAACTATATAGTATATTCCAGATTAATGATACCTATATAAACTATATATATTATAAACTATAACTATATAGTATGTTCCAGATTATATATAGTTATAGTATAACTATTTGCATTTCAGATTAATGATACCAGTTTGGTCTAAAATTAATTAATCTTCTGATACCATTATAACTATTTGCATATTAATTAATTCTGATATTCTGATTCTAAATAATATAGTATAGACTAAAATTCTAAATTAATATGTTAGTGTTCTATAAATTTAGTGTATATGTGTTTTTTTTAGAATATTTTAAGAAATTATATATTTTCAAATGTTCAATAATTTTGCCGATTTATTGCCGATTTTTTCCCAATTTTTGCCGATTCCCCATTTTTTTAAAATTTCCGGCCAAAAGATTTATTGCCGATTAAGATTTTTTCATCTTTGACTTTTTCTTTTAAAAATTAAGCATCAAAACATCATCAAGAATCAACATCCATATCCATGCAATGAACATCACAAATCTGAAACATGATAGCAAAAATTCATTCCTATTCATTGAGGACAATAAAAAAAAATGACAATCTCCAAGGGATTGAGCCCAATTGATTCAGTCGTTAGGTTCTCATGTTGGAGACCCAGGTCCAAATACCCAAAGTGACATGTTAGCACTGGACTGTGTGTGGCAGTGGAATTCTGCAGTTTGTAGTTGGAGCAGTATCCCTACAATTTGGAATTGTAAGGGTCCTGTGGTGAAAATCTGGTCCTAAGTGGACAATTGTATGACGTGTACACCTAAAAACCAAAACCTAAATAATATAAAAGTATAAATACTTAATAAAATTCTAAGACTCAAATCCTCTCCTCTCCCTTACTCGTAAAAAAAATTGGAATTAGTTTTCCTTTTCTTTTCTTTTATTTTTGGTTAACTTTGGATGGGAGGTTGTGGTTGGTGTGGCTGGATGGCCTTTCTTTCTTGAGTTTGTGTGCTTGCTCCAGTCTATCAATGATGCCCGGCAATCAACTGAGACAGTTATAACTAGCTGGGTTGTCCTAAAGACAACTAGGCTTTCCCAAGTATGCCTAGACATCTCAAAGGGAAAAGAAAAGGAGTGCCCATCAAACACTGTTTCCTGAATATATAATATGAATTCTTAAAGATACCAATATTCAAATACCTTATGAGGAATCACAGGTATTATGTGCATGTAAAAAACACTTAAAACACAAATATGACAGAAAACTTACTGAATGTGTAATGTTCTCAAGAGAATCCACAATGCAATGTGTATAGTCATAGCTTGGATAAATACACCATTTATCTCCAGTGTGTGGATGGGGTGTAAACTGGAGACAGGTAAACAGTCAAGTGAATACATTGAAAAGTAACAGCCAATGACAAAATATCCCAAAAAATCCAAGTTTGCAAATGACTAAAATACCCCAAAAAATCCAAGTTTACCTTTATACGATACGCAATCAGATCATACATATTGTAATTGTCACTTTGCATATCTTGTTTCATTCTAAGAGTTGCCTTTCCTTCATCAATCATTCCTCGCCTCATTTCATCAAACAACTTTAATGACTCTGTAATTGGCCGATTTCTCCATGGAGAATCTAACTTTTTTTCTCGATACTCTTTTATCTCTTCAGGTGTCTGTCAAAAATATTTCAATAATGCATAATCCTTTCTGATTAGTAAAAATCTCTATGCATTCTACTACAAATATGCAATGATTATGTCATTGTTATAATAGTGGAGATATTTTTGCCTCATTTATGGTAGTTACCTGATGATCAACATACGCACGACCACGCTTTATCAACTCCACTGCCAGATCATATAACTCTTGGAAGTAGTCACTACTGTAGGTTATCTGTGACAATAAAACCACACTAAGTACTTCTGGACTAAAAACAAATAAGAAGTTAACATTCAACCATACATCTAAAGTACCTTGAAAGGCTTCCATCCCATCCAATGTACGATGTCTTGAATATGATCAATGTATTCCTGTTTCTCAGCTTCAGGATTTGTATCATCATATCTGCAAGAATTTTGAGCAAATCCAGATCAACCATAGAACTTGAAAAATACATTCCAGATCAATCATGAAACTAAACAAGGAAAAAAAAAATCAGATCAACCATACAACTAAACAAGAAAAAAATCCAGATCAACCAAACAGCCAACATGGTAATATTCACATAGGTATAAGCAAGGCCTTCATTCCAGTTTCCCCAAACTCGCTATCAAAAAGAAGTTACATCACTTATATATTCATTTGTGGCTCCAGTTCTATTTCACCCCTTTTACCATTGCTTTGCTCAGATAGTTTTTCTGCTAGATTATTTTACCTTTTGTGGGATGTAGCCCATGTGTTTTTAAGTCATCTCAAACGAATAGTCACACTAACATTTTTCCTCATTTTTGCTGGCTACATGTATAAGGTGAGAGGACCCACTTAGCACGAAGTACCTTTAAGAATTTGTTAGTGGTAGGGAGGAATAGTGAATGCAATCCACTGCTTTGGGATTTTAACCCTCTAGCCTCTTTCCCTGTCATCAACAGTGCTTTAGGCACCTCTGTATTCCACCATCTTTGCAGTCTGTACTTCCTGGTCTTCAGGGCATGTGGACTTTAGTATAATTTCAGATCATTTGATTTCTATTTATGAACAAAATTCTCCACAATGGACACAAAGTATTCTTGATTATCTGGAAGGAATTATTATTGGTGCTTCTATGCAATAGCACCGAGTTACCACCCCCTTGTAATTCAAGTGTTAAAATACAAAACATATGCTTACTGAAAGATCCCTGATGGATCTCTTTTACCAATCTGCTGTAATTTTTATTTATTTAAATTGATTTTTCCTGCTTATTAATATTTTCTTTCAGAAATAGACAGAAGTTGCAGAAGGGTTGAATTCTTTTTGTATTTTGATGATTTTTCAACAAGTAAATAATGAAGTACAAGTACATGAACAAAGTACTGAAAATGAAGTTCATATACAGCCAAAACAAATTCGATTCAAGGCAGATTTCTGAATATAAAATCAAATATTTGACCAGATGAAGATTTCCAATAATTTCAGGAAGATTACAATCAGGAATAATTCCAACCTGGATGCTGAAAGAGTAACATAACTAGGAATGAAGTTGTGGCAAGATTCCAGCCCTCCAAGTGCTGCACGTGGGAAGGAAAGTGGCTGCCAGGTACAGCCGTATGGTTGCCAAGTACACCCAACTGGTTAGAAACCCCAAACCCCACGCTGAACTCTGTCAGAATTGCTGAACCTCCAGAAAGAATGTCGTACAATCTCCAAGATGCTAATAGCTGCAAACAAATCCAAACCACTGTATTGGGGGCTACGTCCCAAACAGGCAAGGCATTGGGGTTGGCGTCCCAGATGCTGAAAAGCTCTTCCAGAGCCAAATCTCAAATCCAAAATGTAAAATGTGTAAAAGATAATCATAGAATGAAGCTCCTATCCCCTTATAACCCCTCTCAATTGCAAATCGAACCCTAATTGTCTCCAAGTGGCGTGGTCTAGTGGAAATGTTATAATTTCTTATTTTATAGTGGTCATGTTACTAGAAAATGACCTTTTTCCCCATAGACAGAAATCCGCTCACTGAATTGCCCTGAGACCAAAGAGAAAGATTTAAAGAATTTCAAGATCTTTCCAACGAGCTATCACACAATAGGATGCGCATCCAGATGAGACCAAAAATCCCCTTATTACTCCAAAATGGCTAACAACTTAGCCTTATTTAATTATTAAACGCTAACTTAGGAAATATTAAAAATATAACCCAAATAGCCACAAAATGCCCAACTGACATTACAAACCCTAAAATCATCCTATCACCTGTCTGTGACTGAAGTCGGAAATCAAGGATTCACTGGTAGTCTCATCCCTAAAATCTAGGGATGTTCCTAAAATTTAGGAAACAAGCCCAATCTCTTTGAAACTGAAACCATCTAAAAGGTCATGAATAACCTCACGACTGGCAACTGTCACGACCTCCTAAAATTTAGGGATACCCCCTAAAATCTAGGAACTGCTCCAAACTGGCTCCAAACTGCCTGTAAAGCCAAAATCCAATCACTATATGCACTGAATGAGTCCCAATCAACCTCTGCTAGCCTACGAGACTCCAATGATAGGCCAACTCCTCCGTCTCCGATGTCCACTCTAGAAAGGGGACATGACAAGCCTCCCCTCTCGGAGTTGCTTGCCCACAAGCAACTGAAACACCAATCCTCCACCATCCCAAATAAGATGTAAACAAATCATTGCATGTAAGTGCTGCTCATCTCTGATATAAACAACATGCAATGCCCCGGTTTGGAATGGCTCCTCAAAATGCTGAAGCACCTGTGCTGTCAAATCAACACTGTCTGGGTCCCAGAGCGAAGCATAGCTCCCGCTGAATACCTCAAGTGAGCAATGGAAAACTATATCATCTCCATAGATCAAATATCCATAAATGCCAAGACCACTAGTGTGTCTGTGATCACCAACATGCATAACATCCGTCATAATATCCAATGAATGCCAATCCATGGAAGACCCTCTGTGATCTGACCCCATCTGACACAAGTGACACACAACTGCCACACACTGCTGCTGATGTGCCGGAAGATCTAATGCCAACTCACTAGACAATATATAATACTGACTAAAATCATCACTGTCCAAGCTGGCATCTAAAAATATGTAATCACCAACTAGCAATGAAACAATCACCCTGTCTAGAGAATCAGGTGAAATTGCCACATCAACTGGCTCAAAGTACTCACTAGGAGTAACATCACATAACTCATCCACGCCAGCTATCTGATGACAATCAACCTGTGGATCAACTGTCGTCCCACTCTGCTCGATAAACTGAGATGGATAGTGGGTAAACTCCAGCTCCATCCTCGTGATATTCCGAACATACCGTCCAAGTGTCAACAACCATTGTACACCCACGACTACATCTATACATCTGAAGTGAAGCAACCCATGTAGGATCCACGAAAGGAAGGTACTACACATGTCTATACCATGATCCCACACAAACCACCTGTAGGACATAAACTGCTCCTGCTGCTCTCCTCTGATATAAGTGCCATATAATCTTAATATCTGGAGCAACATACTATAATCCCTATAAGACGCTGTATCAAATGAATCAACACCTGGATCCCAAATAAAACTAAATCCACATCCATCTGTCATGAAGAGACAATGATAGTAAGAGGCATCGTCGATACCGTGTCTCTCTATAGCCACTGTGAAACCATAAATACCACCAATCTTCAATGTTGAAATGGACCCATCAATAAGACAATTTCCAACAAGCAAAGTGTGATGGAAACCTCTCCAAAACCTTTGATCAGCGGCTGCAACTTGCCCAATTTCTCCACAAGTTAGTATGTCTTCATTGGAGGATGCCAAATAAATATATTGTTTAGCCATGCACCAAATATAGTCTCTTACACACTGATCTTCATAGCCCACTATCACATCTAAGAAAACTGAGTCACCAATTAATAAGTACATCGCTGCCCTATCATATGAAAGAGGTGACAAGTCCACAAATGAATAGTAGATGTTTTTGTTCTGCAACATGGATAAACCTTCAGTGGCTGGTCCACTATGAATGCCACCTAACAACTCATAAACTTCACACCTAGTCTTCCCAACTTGAATGTTCTCAATGCAAGGTTTCAAATTTGACTCATTAGATGAAGGAAAATTGCTGATCAAACTCAGAAAATCAAACTGATTTCTATTTCCATTCAATATATCTTCGCTGTCCTTTTCTTCCCTTGGAAGAAATAAAGATCTAATGGATGATTCTCTTTGTATCCTTGCATCATCTAACCGATTGTGACGCTCTTTGACTCTTTGGAGGTGGTGTCTTGCTTGGGCAGCAAGCGTTTTTGCTTGGGCAGCTCTATGTAACCAATCTTCGTTCAACTTTTGGCAATGTTTTATATCAGCTGCCCCAAAGTACACAAAATCAGACTTATGGTGAGTTGTATTATTTGCATCAGCATAACCCATGCTTGTACCATAAGCACCCGCAAATGTAGAATGCAAATCTCTATTCTCTTCATGACCAAAGGCTGTCATATCTTGAGGGAGATATGTTATGTAACTGCTATTATGGACTTTAGAATTATGATCATACTGTGGTGACAAATCTTTGGATTCACTACACACCATTAAATTTCGACTTTCCTCATGGTCTTCCCAATTGAGAAGAGGAAGTAGTGTGACAAATGAATCCAAACTTACGCTGTCCATTTCAACCTCATGTTCTTCATCAATTGCTGATTCAAAATCAGTCTTTGGGCAATCTGAAAACTCATCAAACCTCTCATGAATGTCTTGTGTATTGCTTGAAGTTACAAACTCTTCCTTCACATCTTCCACCAAAAATGATGGGACAGCGTTGTAACCAACCAAAGAGGCACCAATTGGATCTACATGTCTCTCAAAATCTTCAAATAGTTTCCTACCAATCTCACTGGTAAACATCATATCTGCTCCTCTTCCTTTGCTTCCCTTGCTCTCAATTGACTCTTGTTTTGTTCTTGGTTGATGACGTGGACTTGAAAACATCAAGTCATCTTCAACTGGTACACCCATGAATTGTGTGAAGGAAAGGTGGTCACGTATCTTTTTAGGAAGAGAGCAATACTTATCATAGTTGTTCATAACTATATCATTGAATGTCTTGGCAGGAGACCTTCTCCTTGTACTTGTTGAAGGAGTTGTACCCTTAGACTGTCTGGAACTCCTTGAAGGTGTTTGTTCAAATTCTTTTCCTGCTTGTTTATTTCTAAACAACCCTGTCATGATGTCCAATTTGATTTTCAACCAAACTAAACTCAAATCTGAATTAGAACTCTTGATCTTCACCCAACAGGCTGGCAAGATCAAAGCTCTGATACCACTGAAAGATCCCTGATGGATCTCTTTTACCAATCTGCTGTAATTTTTATTTATTTAAATTGATTTTTCCTGCTTATTAATATTTTCTTTCAGAAATAGACAGAAGTTGCAGAAGGGTTGAATTCTTTTTGTATTTTGATGATTTTTCAACAAGTAAATAATGAAGTACAAGTACATGAACAAAGTACTGAAAATGAAGTTCATATACAGCCAAAACAAATTCGATTCAAGGCAGATTTCTGAATATAAAATCAAATATTTGACCAGATGAAGATTTCCAATAATTTCAGGAAGATTACAATCAGGAATAATTCCAACCTGGATGCTGAAAGAGTAACATAACTAGGAATGAAGTTGTGGCAAGATTCCAGCCCTCCAAGTGCTGCACGTGGGAAGGAAAGTGGCTGCCAGGTACAGCCGTATGGTTGCCAAGTACACCCAACTGGTTAGAAACCCCAAACCCCACGCTGAACTCTGTCAGAATTGCTGAACCTCCAGAAAGAATGCCGTACAATCTCCAAGATGCTAATAGCTGCAAACAAATCCAAACCACTGTATTGGGGGCTACGTCCCAAACAGGCAAGGCATTGGGGTTGGCATCCCAGATGCTGAAAAGCTCTTCCAGAGCCAAATCTCAAATCCAAAATGTAAAATGTGTAAAAGATAATCATAGAATGAAGCTCCTATCCCCTTATAACCCCTCTCAATTGCAAATCGAACCCTAATTGTCTCCAACTGGCGTGGTCTAGTGGAAATGTTATAATTTCTTATTTTATAGTGGTCATGTTACTAGAAAATGACCTTTTTCCCCATAGACAGAAATCCGCTCACTGAATTGCCCTGAGACCAAAGAGAAAGATTTAAAGAATTTCAAGATCTTTCCAACGAGCTATCACACAATAGGATGCGCATCCAGATGAGACCAAAAATCCCCTTATTACTCCAAAATGGCTAACAACTTAGCCTTATTTAATTATTAAACGCTAACTTAGGAAATATTAAAAATATAACCCAAATAGCCACAAAATGCCCAACTGACATTACAAACCCTAAAATCATCCTATCACCTGTCTGTGACTGAAGTCGGAAATCAAGGATTCACTGGTAGTCTCATCCCTAAAATCTAGGGATGTTCCTAAAATTTAGGAAACAAGCCCAATCTCTTTGAAACTGAAACCATCTAAAAGGTCATGAATAACCTCACGACTGGCAACTGTCACGACCTCCTAAAATTTAGGGATACCCCCTAAAATCTAGGAACTGCTCCAAACTGGCTCCAAACTGCCTGTAAAGCCAAAATCCAATCACTATATACACTGAATGAGTCCCAATCAACCTCTGCTAGCCTACGAGACTCCAATGATAGGCCAACTCCTCCGTCTCCGATGTCCACTCTAGAAAGGGGACATGACACTTACTATCAACTAATATACTTTATTTCCTCGAGACGTTCAAAATTTCACTAGATAAGCGTGTATATATGTCTTGAATATACTAACTTTATTTCTGCTATCCAATCAGCTCAGTTCATTTTATTCTTTTAGGTAATACTAATAGTAGTGGTACAGGGGCCCCAGCCCAGGAAACGAGCAAAAGATTACAGAACAACACAAGAAACAAATAAACAGCCTACATGAACAACCCATGCAACAGCGCAGCAAGCCATGGGCAATTGTAAACCGAAGTAGTAAGCCTACTGGGAGCAAAACATTACAAAACAAGAACCCATCAGATAACAGGCTTGTTAAGGAAGTTCTGAAACACCCCAACTCCAACATCATCTTTGACCTCATCAACCCTTTCAACCATTCAGCTGTTCCGACCCTCAGCCACCACAATCACAGACTTAGGTTAAAAATCACCATTCCCTGCAGACTGCCCTAAAGCCTCAAATTTGACTCCACGAATAATTTCAAACCTTTTAAATGGCTTTCTCCAATTGTCCACCCAACAATCGAGGACGGATATAAGCATTGGTGACTTATGGTGTTCTTTTGTTGTGAGAAACCAACAAACACTTCACTACAAAGCAAGTCAAGGTAGAAAGTAATTTCAAGTGTCTAAAACAATGTTTACATCCCACAGCTATGTCTTGATCCAAGCTAATTCTAACTTTGACCAAACGAGCACCAGCCAAGATCTTCAGACCTTCCCTGTTATCAGCTTCCTTGGCACCGTCTTCCTCATCCTGCTCTATCAACATCGCATTCTTAGATAGGAGCAAAAAGCTCCAACCACCCCCTCACCTCCTCAAAAAGAACTCGACAAGCTACAATAACAATTGCACAGGAGCGCAAGGAACCATTAGTGATTTAGCAGTATCTGAGTCCACAAGCAATCCCATGTCACCGAAAACAATAGTAGAATATGTTTTATATAATCATCTTTATTTAGTTTTAGTTTTTTTGTGTGTAGAAGGATTTTCATCAAACATAAAAACTCAGAGGACTGTTACAGGTTGCTATAGGCGTGTAGAGGCTTCTATAAGTGTGAAATTAATTGCTAAAGGCCACCTATGAGCTGCTGCAGGCATTATTCTAGACTCTTGCAGGTGTTCAATAGTGTGCTGTAGGCACATCGGAGGTTGCTGCAGTTGTTTTGAGACCATGACAAGCACATAAGAAGTTGTTGCAGGTATATTAGGACCTGCTATAGGCACTATTTACACTGCTACGTGCAACATGATAACATTCTAGAGGCCTTTGGTGGTAAGTCATAAGTTGAGAATTTGGTCATGCATTTACCATTGCTTCTAGAAATATAATCAATGACAGATAGATATGCAACAATCTTGTGTTTTGTTGATGGCCGTTGTTCCACGTGGCAATTGACCAACTTCTTAAAGGGGCCAAGATTTTGTCTTTCCTGGCATGGGTTGGTTCTAGGCAATCAAAATTTCACAATTTGGTTGCTGCTCATTCTTTTTTTATGCACTGCCTATCCCTTTTCCTCAATAACCTCTTTTCCCGAAGTACTCTTAACCAGATTGAGAACAATGAAGTTTGGACAACAGAAGATATTGTGTAAACAGTGAGCAGAGACATAACCCCACTTGAATGGATCCCTACTACTATTGGCCAGCTTGCAACAAGCCACAGAACCTAAAGAAACAACAACACCTCAACCAACATGCACATCAAACACAAAATCCCACTGTTTGGAAAACAATCAAGCCCAGATCAAAAGCCAGCACAAAAACCTATCAGACCATCTACTGCAAGAATAGGAAGTGCATGCTATAGAAAAAAAGCATCATACGTGTCAATCTAAGCTCCCATTAAATCATTATCAACGGACACCTAAAGAAAAACAAGCCAAAAAGTCAATACTCACCTTAGGGGTTGCCAAGTGAAAGAGAGTATGAATGGCATCAAGAAATGATTATTGCAACAGCTTTTCTAGTTTTACAGTTCTTCCAAACCATCCCAATCCACCACCCTAGAACAAACAAGGGTTGTAAAAGGATTTAAGTCGATTCCTTTGCTGGCCAGCCTATCTGCCAACCCATAACATTTGCAAAAGAAATGGGTAAAGAAAGTGGATTCAAAATGTTTACAAAAATGAATTGCTGCTTCTAAAAGCCACCTCTAAGTTTCCAATTAACACAATACACTTTTTCCAAGCCCTTGATCACATTTGTCAAATCCCCTTCAATCATCAAACTCCTACACTCTTCCACCTTAGACAAGTCAAACCCTACAATCAAAGCCTCCAATTCCACTTCATTTTTTCTTTTGTGATCCTAAAATAAACCTTTTTTAAATAAACTTACCAAAGAATCACAAATCAGTGAAATCACCATGCCTGTTCCCACAAGACCACAATTACCATGAGAAACTGCACCAAAATTCAACTTCCAAAATCCCTCAGGAGGAGGCCTCCCTTTTTCTTTACTTCATTTTAAGTTTCTATCTAAAATCCCCAAAAATGGATCAGCTCGGTTCATATTTGTTTGAGTATATGGAAGAAAAAGGCAAAAAAAAAGAGAATATACAAAGGCAAGAACAGATTTTCCACAGTTGTTTAACGATCAAAGAGCATAACCTAGCTTGCAATGTGTGTAGGGTTAGTCATAACAATGTTGCACCCATATGAAACGTCTGTATTTGTATCAAGTCTGTCACAATCAAGTCTTGTGGAATCTTTATTGACTTCTCATGATTTGTTTGATCTTTTCTAACACCTTGCAAGATCATGCAATGAGACTCTTTAAGACATCAACCTTGATGGATGAAAAGAGGCCTTGGAATCCAAATTTTGGCTAATTCCTAAAGACAAGCTACAGGTGCACATCTAAGAACATCAACGCGCCAATGACAGATATGATGATTATGTTCAGACACATACACAAAAGGAGTCATGCTCCACATTGAAGAGCAAGAAATTTTAGAAAATTTTAAATAGAATGTTTAGGCACACACCTAAGCATAGCAAGTCAATGATGCAGGTGTGTCTAAAAAAAACACACACACATACTTTTCTACAAAGAAGGCAGTTTTTAACAAATTTCGAGTCCGATGTATGTATGCATGCCAATACAAGGAAATCTTGGCAGTAACAGGCATGGACAATGATTAACGTACAAGTGTGTTGAGGTGAGGACACACACTTTTGTAGATGTGATTTCTTGTAGAGATAAAGCTAAGACGTGTGCCTACACATTGGTATGCACCTAAACAAGGCACCAAAAAACATATCTTCCAAGGGCACACAAGAATGGACATAGACACATGACCAACAATTTAAAAGTACCTTCAAAGGGCAGAATCATTTGTTTACAAGCACACATAACAGTTAAAGTGCATGCCTTACATAAAGGGCATGTTCCTTTTTTATAAAATCCAAACACAAACAAATACAAGACTACAAGTGCATGAACAATCCCTAGGATGTGTCAAGAATGGAATGAAGGTGTGTTTTGGGAGCTTGGTGCACACTCTAAGAAAAGAGATTTAAGATGCACTTCAAGAAAGTGGGCAAGAGTTTAAACATTTTTAGATGCAAGTATGAGTAGGAAACATGCGCATACAAAGAGATTTATTTTTCTTGGGTGCTTCAGCATTAGCGCACAACACTTTGAACACTTGAAATTTTCAAAGAAATTTTGATGTCTTGCTCAAACATGTCCCAACAAGAAATGAGCACCTAAGCAAACAAAAGGATTGTCAAAATGCCAAAAAAAAGGTTTTTACCTAGTGACACATCTAATTGAATATGAGCAAATGCTAATCTATATGCACATGCAAGTTCAGTACGCGTCTTTCAAATAAATTTTGATGTCTTGCTCAAACATGTCCCAACAAGAAATGAGCACCTAAGCAAACAAAAGGATTGTCAAAATGCCAAAAAAAAAGGTTTTTACCTAGTAACACATCTAATTGAATATGAGCAAATGCTAATCTATACGCACATGCAAGTTCAGTACGCGTCAATATTAACAAAACAAATTTTAGTTGAAGATGCCTACTTAGGTGAGGCATATGACAATAAATAGATGCATGCCTATATGGGCAACATTTTTGTGGTCCTTTTTTTAATTATTCAGTATACGCATGCCTCATGGCTAGCACATGCCTCTAGAATGGGCTTCATACGAATAGCAAACCATAGGCAAGAAAAGTTAAATTGAGAAGCCAAGACAGCAAAACAAGGTGACTAAAGCAGAGGGAGCTGCCTAATAACACAAAGACATGGTTGCTTAAAGGTGTTTGAATCTTTATTTATAGTCAACTAAAAATAGAGTTCTAATTTTACTGACCTATTTGATGAGAATGGATGAGGCAACTATTTTGAAAGATATACCTTTTCAAAAAAATAGAACGGCAATTTATGAAACAAAGGATCTGAAATAATAATTGATTGTTATATTAACAAAGGAGAGGAATACTCCTTATATAAGCAATTAATGAAGATCTTTCCATAACGGAAACAATTGAGAACTAAAGATATGTAATGTCCCAACTCTGATAATAGGATTTAATAATAAATAATAATAATAAAATTAAAATGCAAAAGAATAAAAAAATAAAATTAAAATTAAAATATAAAAGAATATAACTAAATATAATTAAAGCTTAAATAAGTTAATGAATGGTCAAAAGGCATGAAATGATAAGTTGTGACCCACTCAAATATGAGGTATAAAAGGGAGAAGATAACTCATTTGAAGGGGGCATAATTGGGAATCAGAAGTGCAGATCTGATTTAAATAAGAACTGCAGATCTGATTCTGAAAGGTTGTGTCCCTTTCAAATGTTAAATTTAGACCAGATTTATATATATGGTATATTTTAATTTTACTGTTACTTATTTGATAGATATACTCCAAACTACTTTATGATTCAATGTGCAGAGTATATATACATAGAGTTATCGACTATTCACTGCCAATAATACACAAAGTAATCTACTTACTTATTTCTGCATATATTGTTATCGACTATTCACTGTCAACAATACACAAGGTAATCCGAAAACTGCAGGGGTCGATTGCTAATGTTGTAAGTATTTGAATTGTTCATTATGCTATCGACTGAATCCATAGTCGATAATATATGATAGTGGGTCGGACCAGATAGAGTCGCGACTCTATGTGGAACCGACGTGATTCCACATAGAGTCGTGACTCTTATGTGGAGCCACATCCAGCCATAGCAAAGCAACCGAACCTTAAACACATTGAAGTCTAGCAAACAAGTCGGCAATAATAAAACCGACAAGAGTAATAATCAATATTAATTAGAACAATCATTAATAGCAATCGACGATCATATAATATAGTCGATACCATACATAGTCGATAACAGTTATGTTATCGACTATGTATAGAGTCAAATATATATATATAAACAGTTAACAGATTGCCGATATAAATGATTAAACGGTCATTCAATAATGATTATAGTATGCCAGTTATGCAGTCAAATATAAATGAAGGATAGAGATCAAGATTAATATATAAATCCGACCAAAGCTACATATTTCTAACACTCCGTCTTAGCTAGGGAGGATATCCTTCTTTCCTTCAATAAGTAATAACACCTTATAGTGAACACAATAATTCCATTTATTGTGTGAGAGATATCACCTCACCATGATATCAGAAGTTATGGCATATCCACGGATATCACGTCGCATGATACCCACTATAATCAAATAATGTAATATCCACCATTATGGCATGTCCACGGATATCACGACTCATGATATCCACCATTATGGCATTTTAAGGATATTAACTCATGGCATGTCCTCGGATATTATATCACATAATATCCACCATGAATATCTCTTTTATGTAATATCCACCACTATGGCTTATCCACTAATATCACATCTCATAATATCCACCATTATGGCATATCCATAGATATTACTACTTAGAGATATAAACCATTATGACATATCCATAGATATCACGCCCCATGATATCCATCATAATGGTATGATCAATCAATATCGTAACAATCAATATCATAAGATCGTCACCTTACGATAATGATCAGATGTACAAGTGTTCATTATTGAGAGATCGTCACCTCACAATAATGTTCACAAGGGCTCATCAAGCACTAAACCAATGTTGTCATGGAGTCACACACATGACACTAATCATGAACCATATCAGATTAATAAGTTGCATTAATAAGAGTTTACACTTTAAACATCTTATAATAAGAAAGAATACATTAGTATAATAAACAAGCCAAGACTCAATCTCAACTGGGGCTACATTTTCCACCATACCAAGCTTATCTCGAAAGTACACAAACTTTATTCTGGAGAAAGGCTTGGTGAGAATGTTTGTCGTCAATTCATTAGTACTAATGTTTCTTAATTGAATAACATACCTTTCCACTTGACCTCCACATGCTTTGACCTCCACATGCTTTGACCTTTCATGAAATACAAGGTTGGAGTCTGCATCACTCTTGGTGTATTCCAAGCTCATCAAGTATTCATCTATCCAGAAATATCATGACTTAGGAGTCAGCATAAAGGGCCTCTTAGTCTACATGGGACTCCATCCCATGAATCATAATCTTTTGACTAATCACTAGAGAAATCATCTCGACATAGTCCACTCCCTCTGAATCAATGTGACCAAGATTCTCGGATATCAATCGAAGCATATCTTCTTAGTTTCTCCCTCTATCACGGAAGCATCCCTTGCTCACATGGACCCAATAATAGAAGATATCTAGCTTCAAGAGACTCTCATTTACTAGTATGGTCCTCATATGTCTGAAATTGCAAGATCCAAAATCACAATGGAACTGTTGTCATAAGATTGAGCCCTAGACAAGAATATGACTGACCTGAGATTTACAACAAAATCCCCTAGCAGTATGCTCCCTCTCACTTGGAGAGCCCTCGTCTCAACTTTGCTTTGTAACCCTAGATGGCATCATCCCTTGTACGAATGCCTCAATAATTACCTCCAATGGACTATTGCACTTTAGCAGGTAAATATATAAAACTAGAAATGTAAAATCTCAGAATATCCACTAAAGTCCTTTGTATATTCCTCCTGAAGTTCAATATCTTCATCACAATTAGAACTTCAAAACTCTATAACCTGAAAGGCAACAAGCTGTGATTCTAAAGATGTCCTGTATGTAAGGGACAAGTTTCTCATAGTAAATTGAAGAAATTTAAAAACAAGATATCCAAAAGCAGCTTGTCGTAAGCGGACATCTGCTGATAATGTTGTTTCACAAATAACACACATAATGTAATTGCATGAATTAATAACTACATATGAAAATCATGAACATAGTGTGTGTCCAACCTAGGGTACAAAGTGCACTTGGGATTGTCCTGGCTAGGGCTTGGGTATTTGCACTTTTATTGAGCATTGTTCCTGTGGAATCTGCACTTGTGTAGAGCAATGTAGTGTGCTTTGTTCCTCCTCGATGTGCCATAGCTATGAGGGCCAAGACCATTGAAGTCTTCTTAGAGTGAGAATGACCATTACAAGTATTCAAGATACAAATAAGTATTAAAAAGGTTAAAAACCCTTAATGATAAAAGATATTGATAATATAATATATGATTTTGGTGATAATATGATTGAGTTATGTGGCTATGTTATTCAATTTATTGTGTTAACAACTGACTTTATTATTCTTGCCAAGTTATTATATATTATAGCTACATTGGTTGTTTATATTTAATTCAATAGCATTACTTCTTATATATGATCTTACCTTTAATATTTGATCTATTAAAAACCGCTGCTAATATTTGATTAACTTTAGAAAAAAGTACCATTACATGCAAAATCTAATCTTACAGAAATTTCTTTTTAAGTTTTTGGCTATGTTTCCATCAGTAATCAAACACTAGAAGCACAAGTGACAAATCACAGCAACTTGAGGAAACAATTTTCTGAACTTGGCTACTACTAGAAAGTTACCACAAACAAGCTCTCTACAGATTCTGCCAATGTTTCAATATAACAAGATTATCTAAAAATGGTTATCAAGCAAAAAGAAACACATGCCTATGCTGCAGTATTGTATTTTAACAAGTCTTGATAATTTCACAAAAAAAATTAGAAATGACGAGTAGATCCATTGTATCCATGAATAATACATAAATCTCAATTAACAGAAATAACAATGATAAAAACTAACCTATGCAATGCAAAACAAATGTAACATCAGATGCAGAGCATACTACTGTACACGTAACACTTCTATAGTAGTTTGTGATAATATAAAATAACAAAAAAAATATTACATAAATAATGAATAGAAGCAGCATTTTCTTAAACATTTTATTGCATCAAAGAGAACCACCTAGTTGCAGGACTGGTGTTACAGATCACCCTTACCTTAAATAGCAACACCCATTTCTTTCTTGGGCTAAGCCAAAGCTTACAAATAAGGCCTGAATGCAACGAAGAAAACCAAATTCAGCTTCAGGACAACCTCCATTAAACAAAGAATTTCAAGTTCATTGGTTTACCATGTAAGAAATGAAGCTCTAAGAATACCTTTGCATGGCCTATGTGAAGATATCCATTTGGTTCTGGAGGAAAGCGAGTATATACTTTACTACCTGTTGCTTTTAAATGCTTTTCAAGCTTCTCTTTTGAGTTGTGAGGCCTCCAAATAGAGCCATCACTAAAGAATATTTCTGTATGTACCTGGTAACAGACATTGAGAACCATAATCAAAATATGCCAAACCAGCAGCACGCCAAATAGAACCAAGTAATTATGCTATAAATGTAAGCTCTAAACCACACCAGTACCAGTTTTTAAGAAACTTGAGACTCTTTCAAAATTATAAGCTTTAAAGTTTAAAACTCAGTGCAAATAATGTGAATTCTACCTGAGAAATATCTTGATGATCAAATATGCATTTTAGAAAACTATATCAATTAGGTCTTAGATAAAAAAAAATTATAAATGATACTTGATTTTGAGCTAACACCAAAATTATATCTGGTATACCTGAGTTTGTTGTTGGCTTAAATTGTGTACTCTATGACTAGGATGATCATGTAGATCATACCTGCCTCAAGAATACCATAAAAATAACGTATACAATGCTCAAGAGATCCTGTAGTGAACATAATTACCCCTTAGTAATAGAAGGCTTTGTAAGCATATGAAAAACTACATTCTACCTGTATTCCCACCTTAAGTTTGACACCCCTTGTTTTGTTCTGTTTAGTGTTTTTAATTTTTTGTGTTTCTAGCTTTAGAACTAGGCACTCTAAATCTTCTACTCTTGAAGTCTTCAATTTTAACCAGACTTAGTTTTGAACCCTGTTGCCCTAATTTGGTCGCTCAAGGACATTATGATTAATATAATACTGTTGAATATTTCGTCATCGATGTCAAAGGTTTGTTGTAAAGAGAATTGGAATGAAATACTAGTCAAGCTGCTGATTAGATTTTCATCAGCTACTTAGTTGTGTGCTTGAGCTACTTGGCTTCCTGATTGAGCTACTGTTGACGTGTATTTTGTACACTATCAAACACAGAATAAAATACCCAAGGGTACCTTATCCTCTCTTGAATAAAGCCTCTGAATGCTGAAGATGTCGTGAGAAAGGATCAATCAGGGTGACTTCAAGGTCCTCCGTTGTAGGATCTCTACGTGTGGATAAGCACCAGTGGTCGTTGTAAATGTTGTTTCTTCAAGGGGCCTTACGTTTTCAAGTTGCAGGAACAGGATTCTCCTAAAGCTAACCGGTTTTCCAAAAAAAGATCAAAAGATAGGGTTTGCAAGAGATGAATTCTAATCTAATCCTAAGAATGACTCAATGTAGGCTAGACTTGGTAAGATTCTACCAATTTCAGTATTGCCAAGGAATTACAACTCTACTGGAATTGATGCGATCTTCTAAGGTGATTAGTGATTTTTCAAAGCATCAAGAATTATAGATACTACCATAAAGATACATATCGATAGTTCAATAATGATTGAAGGTTCAAGCAATCCAAATATCTCCAGTTGACCACACAAGGCATCCTTACAATCAGTAAGAAGCTAGTGGTTTGGAACGTGAATCTCACCAAAGATCAAGCCCAACACTTAGTCCTTCAAACCTAAATACTACTTCGACTGAGAATGATTCAAGAAAGTAAACAACCATGAAGATAGCCACAAGAATTGCAATAAAACACCATAACTTCAATATTTTATTGATCTCAAAGCCAAAATAGACAACAATTGTTTGAAATTCTTTCTTCAATGCTCAATCTTGCTACAAAATAACTTTCTTCTCTCAAAAAGCTCTAATCTTCTAATTTCTAATTGCTAATGATAAAATGAAAATGAGTGAGGGTATATATAGCATCCTCAATTACAATGAACGGCTCAGATCAAAAGAAGATCAACGGCTGAGATTTTGACACCTAAACCCTAATTAGGGTTTGTTACAAAAAGTTCCCTTTTTAGTTGAACATTATTAAATGCATAGCCAAATATTTAATTGGCACAAAAATCGAGGGAACATAGACCAATGATAATTAAGATGCCACATCATTTTATAACAACCTCTCTTCTAGAACCTTATTTTCCTTCCAATGTTCCTTCTTAGCATATGCAACGAATTTGGACACAATTCCTTCAATCTCAGCAATAGGAATCTCGAGAAGATTCCTCATTCGTTCCTCTAAATGGATAACCTGATCAAAGGCCTTGAGAAGAGCAGCTTCCCATCCAGGTTCGAGTTCTTTGATCTTCTCAATCAGGAGCATAGTAGTGAACATTAGATCCCGTTGTTCATTTGTGATGACATTCTCATCTTTGCAAAAGATGACCTTGACTCTTTCTTCCAACTCTTGGAGGTCCACATCTGTCTCAACTTCGATCCTCCTGGCAAGAATGGTACACAACACTTCAAACACCTTATCTTGAATTGGATGGATGATGCCCTCAACTTGATTGCATTTGGTGCTGATGTCCTCGAAAAGAACCTCCTTCATCTGGAGTAGAGTTGACCACTGAAGTAAATTATGAGCTCCTCCATCCATTATCTTTTCTTGTGCTAGGATCTTCCTTGGTGTTTGCCTAATCACTTGCAGAACAGGAATGATAACATCTCTAGTGTGAGCAAAAGTGGCTACCGTTATCATTAGGTTGTGGACGATCTCAAGGACCTAGATAGCTCGGTGGATTGTCTGCATCATTCTTGTTGTAAATTCAACGGCTACTGTGTGGGATTTGTCAATCCAAGAGCTCATAAGCTGAACCAAGCTCTTGACCCTCTCTGCCTCGCCAACTGATTCAAGGGGAAGTGCCTGCACAGGAGACACTGCTAGATCCTGACGTCCCAAGGGCTGATTGAGATGGCTAAAGTAACCTCTCCAAGCACCGACCTCTCTCTCAAGCTTTCTATTCTTTTCCATTTCTTCCTTAAGCTTGTCTTTAAGTACTTCAAACGAATCGGTTGCCTCATCCAGTGCTTGTTCAGCAGTGAGTGGACCAAGCTCAAATGTTTCTACATCATACTCTTCTGCAAGGATTTCACCTTCATACTTGTCCACTACTGGTGTAGCTATCTGCAACTTCCTAGACCCTGTCTCATCTCTGATCACCTTGGACATCTTGGTGGCCTTCTTCTTCTCCGTTGTCTCTTGAGAATTTCCTATAAGGCTCTCTAAGTCAATTACATCATCCTCATCCTCAATCACAATTACCCTTGTCAATCTCTCCTTCAACCAATCTGGAATGGCGGATCTTGTCTCTTTAACTTGTATTTCCTTAAGCAATGGTTCGTCCTCTCGGAGAGGAGATGTCACTTCATCATCATTCTTCTCTTCATGTAGCTCATTGACTTGGGGAGATTGACTTGATGAATGCTGAGGTGCCTGTCCCTTTCTAGGTTTATCATTTTGTAACATCGACTCCATAGATTCATCCACCTCAGGCAACGTCTTCTCTTGTCCTTCAACTTGACTTGTCCTTTTTTCATGTCGAGAAGATGTCCCTGATGAGCGATCTCGATTGGCCTCTTGCTTTTTCTTGGAGGGTTCCCTTTTCTCAGGTCTTTCTTTCCTCGTTGTGCCTCTAGGGTGAGAATTGCTTTCACTTGCGCCTGCTCCTCCTTCTTCTGGTCTTTCCTCCAAAGTAAAAGTCATTGGTACGTTTTGTTCTCTTAACTTTTGATGTTGTACATCCACCCATCTGCGAGTACATGACAAAACTGGGGCCATCAAAGCTCTCAAGTCTGAAACCTCAGGCTCGTTCCAATCTATCTTCACTGCTTTGTCTTCTCTGTCATAAGATGACTGGAGATGTCTGCCACTGTCCTGAGCTTGATCGGCCACTCTGTAAACCTTGCACTTCCTGATGAAATCTAAAGGCAATCTGGAATGCATCTTTCTTTTCACTTCTAAATCACTTGAGAGATTCATCCAAAAGTCCTCTACCTGAAATTCGTGCTTGTATTTCCTACCAACTGTCTCTTCCATATACCCATAAGGATCAAAATTCTCCCTCAAGGCAAAGAACGTGAATGAATATAAAGCCAATTCTTTCTCTGCATCATCCAAGGCTTGAGCATTAGGACATACCTCAACTGAATTCCCCAATATGATGGGCACGGGAATTCCACTTCCATGCCTGTGTCTAAATGTCTTCGCATAAGCTGCCAACTGCCTAGTCACCTCAAGTAGCACTATCCTGTCTGTCGGATACCTCGGCAACATGTAGGGAGGCGAAGGACACCCATGAACTCTGATATATGTAAACTTTTGAAACTGGATGAACCAAGCACCATACCTCTTTACAAGCTCTTGTGCATCTAGAGATAGTCGATTGTGAATCCCGCCTTGCAATATCCTAGTGATGTTCATCGTGAAGGTATCATTGACTACCTTGTAGTCACTTCCAGGTGGATGATGCAAATGAACATAAGAGTCACAAACTCTCACTTCTCCGGGTCCTCTTCCGATCACTCCTCTGTGAGGTAGCCCTGCATATTCAAAACTCCTGATCAAGGCATATATGACGTATGAGCTCATGTGAAACGACCTGGTAGGCTTTAATCTTCTAAACTGCACGTCCAGGCAATGGCTAATAATTCTAGCCCAATGAATCGTTCCTTTCCCTTGGACTATCACTTGGATGAAGTAGAACATCCACTTCTCAAAGTAGAAGGCTTGAGGAGCCCTTGTAACTCGATTGAGCAAAGTTATCAAATCTCTGTACTCCTCCTGGAAGTCGATCCTATGTGGTGTGTTGGGAATCTTGCTCAGGCGAGGACGACTTTTGAGTAACCAATTCTTATTGATGATGCTCAAGCAAGTGTCTGGATCATCTTCATACATTGACCTGGCTCCTTCTAGGCTTTTGTAAATCATATCTTTATGCTCTGGAAGATGGAGAGCTTCACTTATAGCCTCCTCTGAAAGGTAAGCCAAAGTGTTCCCTTCCTTGGATACGATTGATCTTGATTGTGAGTCATAATGGCGGGCACACTCGATCATCAACTCATGACACTGGACCGCTGGAGGGAAACCGGCCGCCTTGATGATGCCACTTTCAATTATTCTCTTTGTGACAGGTGATGGCTTGCCAATGTAAGGGACCTCTCAAAACTTCCTGACACTGAAGTTTCCCAAGTTGGTATCTCCAATATTGCTCCACTTGGACATAATCTTGGTCTCCAATTCTTCATTCCTCTGATCTTCCTTCATGAGAGCTGGACGACTAGTAGATGCTCCTGCCTTTGGAGTCGCCATCTTGACACCTACACAACATTTCATAATGAGTAATATACCTTAAAGCGTAAAATATAAAGTAGAAAGGAAGATTTAAGATTTTAATTAGGAAACTTCATGATAAATCTTGAGTTATCATTTCCTAATTAACTACATCAAACTTAGAATTCTCAAAACAAAGTGCAAAATTCAAATCTTCAACATTGGGACTAGGATGATCTTGCCATACCTCCACTTGAGTACTAATTCTAAGAAATGATGCAAAAATAGGAGAATTCGCTAGGCAAAAATGTAGATCAAAGCTCTCCCTTTAGCAAAATGCACCTCCTTTAGTCTTCACAAGCATCAACTCCACCACCTCTAGTCTTCAATACTTAGGATAAATTCGCTTCAAATAGACCAGCTTTCGCACTTCCTCTTGCTCTCCAAATTCGCACTTGAAGTAATGAGTGAATGATTGATTAAACTTGATCAAAACATCCCTATTATATAGGGTGCTTACCATTTTGCCTCCCATAGGCCGACTTGGCAAAATAGGCCAAAAAAATAAATAAAATTGCAAAAAGGAGAGGCCGACTTGATAAAATAAATGAAAATAAGCCTCCAAGCGCTCCATTTTTAATTTTAATTTCACAAAAATTAATTTTAAATGCCTTTATAATAAAAATTCGATTTTCTAAGGCTCAAAATTAATTTATTAAATACCAATGCGCCTTTTATTAAATGCCAATTTAATTAATTTTTTCAAATATTTTGAAGTTGGCAATTTTGGCATCTAATGCGATTTGGAGGATATTAACGCCCAAATATGGTAAAAAATAATGGATGCCACTAACTTCGCCCTGGTCCCTTGGAGAGGGATAGGAGCGAACTTTTAATTTAGACCTTGCATTCCTTATTTTCCACGTTCAAAACTTCGTCTAGGCTTTTAAAATGGCATTTTTAATTGGAGTCTCAAGTTTAATTCATTTGATCTCTAGGAGGAAAGAGCCTTTAGGACTTTTTCGCCCTGGACCCTTGGAGAGGGACAGGAGTGATTTTCCACTTTTGGTCTTAATCCTTCACCTTTTATTTATCGATTCTCGTTGTGGGGTAAGCAATGATCCCCTTCGTCCATTCAATGCATGCTCAACTTGCTTTTGCAAGGCAAAATTGATTTTCTAAAGATTTTCGCCCTGGTCCTCCAGTGAAGGACAGGAGCGCTTTTTGCATTTTAGGCTAGGATTATCAAATTTTAAAAGTCAAGTCTTTGTTCACCATGTTATAGAAGACATTTCTCATCTTGCACAACCTTGCCTTAGCGTAATCTTGGAGGGAAATTGTTGATTTTGTAAAAATCGCTCTGGACCCTTGGAGAGGGACAGGAGCGCCTTTTGCCTTGTGCAAATTCTTGATTGCTTCAATCTTCAAATTACCCTCAAGGCGTAGAACATCACACTTCACTCCCTCTTGAGTCTTGGAAACAAAAATATCATCTCAAAATGTAAGGTAAATGGGCATACTTGGAAATTTCGCCCTGGACCCTTGGAGAGGGACAGGAGCGATTTTCCTTATTATCATCAAAATTTGTGGTCCTTGCATCTCAATTCCACCTCAAGGTATTTTAAACATCCTTTCAAACCTGCGCCTTGGCTTAGATTTGTCTAATCTTGGAGAGAAAGGCTAGATAATATGTTTTTCGCCCTGGTCCCTCAGAGAGGGACAGGAGCGATTTTTCACTTTTAAGCTTATCCATCCCTTGTTAGCCTTCCAAATTATCTTCAACGGGCTAAACATGCCTTCTTCCATTCATTTCAATCACAAAACTTGCCTTGTCTTTGCAAGAAAATTGCATTTTTAGAAAATCGCTCTGGACCCTTGGAGAGGGACAGGAGCGATTTTTCACTTTTAAGCTTATCTGTCCCTTGTTAGCCTTCCAAATTATCTTCAACGGGCTAAACATGCCTTCTTCCATTCATTTCAATCACAAAACTTGCCTTGTCTTTGCAAGAAAATTGCATTTTTAGAAAATCGCTCTGGACCCTTGGAGAGGGACAGGAGCGCCTTTTGCCTTCTAGATACATTTCCTTGTTCTGTAAACCCCCAATCGCATCTGAGGTATAAAACATCATTTCTCCCTCCTATCCAAGTCAGGCTTTGCCTCAAAAATTCAAACAAAGAGGAGAATCTTCAAAAAACGCCATGGTCCTTCAGTGAGGGACAGGAGTGCCTTTTGTCATTTGGGTTGATTTCCTCCTCTGTTGACTACTCAAATTATATTCAATGGACAAAACATGCTTTCCTTGATCTCTTCCAATCATAAAATCACTTTGATCCTACAAGAACAGTGCAAATTTGGAAATCAAGCTCCGGACCTTCAGTGAGGGACAGGAGAGAACTTTGTCTTCTAGGCCAAAATGCTTCATCTTTCACCATGAAATGTCTTTGCTAGGGAAGATTTCATCTTGTTACACGCCATGAATAAGAGTTCAAGTCCAAGAAAGGTCTAAAAATGTGGATATAAAGAATTTCGCCCTGGACCCTTGGTGAGGGACAGGAGCGAATTTACCCTTCTAGGTAAAAACTCCATCATTTCATTTTCTTTAATCAAGTCTGGATGCTCTATCACGTTCATTTTGTCCTCCACCATGCCTTTGATGTTTCAATTTGACCAAACAAGGTCAAGAATGACTCAAATAAGCCTTTTCGCCCTAGTCCTTCAGAGAGGGACAGGAGCGCTTTTGATGATTCAAACAAAATCCTTCACCTTTCCAAGCTAAAACTCCTTCAAGCGGGTGGAGAAAATCACTTGTTTTCCATTCATATCCAACACTTGGCCTATTTTCACTGCAAGATGAGGGAATTCAAAATTTCGCCCTGGGCCCTTGGTGAGGGACAAGAGTGATTTTTCTCTTTATCCTTCAAAATTCTTCATTTCCATGCCTTCAAACCTTCAAAAGCATCAAAGCACGTCCAATCATCTCTCCTGGAGTGCCTGCACAAAACAAAATAGAAAAGTCAATGACAAATATGCATAAAATAACATTTTCGCCCTGGACCCTGAGCAAGGGACAGGAGCGATTTCACCCTTTCTGGCTAAAATATTCAAAATTTAAGTCTCCAATCATTTCACAAGGCAGAGTTAGGTCATCTTCAAGGCCAGGAACCAGTTAGCAAGCCTTCTCAAAACAAGAAATTGCACTTAGAATGAAATTCGCCCTGGGCCTCCAGTGAAGGATAGGGGCGATTTCTCTGTCTCAGGCATCATCTTAACTCCAAAATTGATCAAAATTTACCTAGGCAAGAATACATAGTTTCATCTTCAAAATGCTAACACTTAGACAAAATTTGGATTTTACCCCAAAAAAACCTTGAATCTAGACCTAACCTGAGACCTACCTGACTCTCCTGACAGGCACACCTTAATTCAACAATCACAATCCTCGGGAGGACGCTTAACAAATTCCAAAATTTGCCTGGACCCAGCTTAAAAAACATTCAAAAGAAACCCCTAAGGTTTAGCCCTAGCCCAAACAGACCACTCACTCACTCAAAAACCTAAAAGCAGAGAGAAGAACAGGCAAAACAAAAGCAAAAAAGAGGGGGTCCCCATTCCAATGGGGTGATGTGTGAAATGGTCACAACAGCTACTTGGCTACCTGGTTAAGCTACTTGGTTGTGTGTTTTTGAGCTATTTGGCTACCTGGTTGAGCGACTTGGTTGTGTGCTTGAGCTACTTGGTTGTATGCTTGAGCTACTTGGCTACCTGGTTGAACTACTTGGTTCTGTGCTTGCTTGTCCACTTCACCTGCTTGCCTCTCTACTTTCTTGTGCCAATTCAGCAGTATCTTCCGCATCCTCTTTTGAAGGTTGACTTTTTAAATCTAGCCAATGAAAAGAGGTGATTAACTTATTTATGGACTGCGATAGTTTCTTGAAAACGGCGGCTATTTTTAGTATGTCTTCATCCCATATTTCCTTAATACTATCTGGTTGGTGTCAAAAATATATGTTTGGCATTTTTTGTTTAAAACAATTTCATTAATTATTTTTCTCTCTTTATGCGATGGCATTTGTATGTGGGGCTGCTTCAAGTTTTTTTTGTAACTCATTCTCTGCTTTATGAACCAAACACAGTATTCACAGATTAGTGGGTATGCGTAGCAGAAGATTATTGTTTTTTATTGCCGTTTTAAGACAAGTTGCTCTGATTATCGTTTTCTTGGGGAGACTACTGTGGAGAATGAATATGTTGTATTCGCTGTGACAACATGATTTTGACTATCACATCATTCTGTCATCGTGGATATACTTTGAGATATATAGGATTATCGTTTGTTTGTTTTCTGATATTTGTTGGAGATCGTGGGTTGACTGGAAAAGCAGACATACCATTCTAAGTTCATGCAGACTTTTTCATATTTATGAAAATCCGTCTCTATATGATCGGTAAGCTTTATTTTGTTTTGGTAAAGTGAATCGAGATGCCATGGTTTGAAGATCTGTTGCTGGGCATTAGTTTTCCTCCACTGCTGGGAGCAAATATTGGCCATTGTTGGGCATGAATATTACCTGTTGCTAGGTGCAAAAACAGATTTTTGCTGGGCTTAAGTTGAATATGGCTGGACATTCAAATACATAGTGCTGGGCATGGTATTTTGAGAAGTTATAAGGCGATTGGAATGTTATCTGCTGCTCACTATCATACCCAGAAGCCAAGTCACAAGGTTCGAATTCGAGTTTGAGTTCGACAACAATAAAATTCGGATGAACTTTGGCAAGGACAAAAAAATTGACATAAAATTCACCTTATATAAATTTAATATTTTAAAAAAATATAAGAATATGCCTAATAAATTATCAAATTAATTTAACCATTATTTTTAAAAGAAGAAAGATATTAAATTTAAATTTGTTATAATTAAATCTTATAATTGAACCATATAATTAAATCTTTGTTATAATTGAACCATATAATTAAATCTTTGTTATAATTGAACCATATAGCTTTAATTTCAACTCATTTCTTTTATCTGTTTGGAGTCTTGACATCAGATGTGCCAATTCACTACTTTTATCTATTTCAACATCAGATGCACTGCTTCTAAGCCCTTTACTTCTACAAGTCAGTTACATCACTTGCATTGGAAGTTCATCATCCATAGACTGAATCATCAGATAGCAGATATGCACAACTATGCTGATCATTAAAAATTATAATTTTCTGTACATTCACTTGGATGAACCAGCTGAGCATGATAATGGTTAAATTCAATAAACATGTGCATAACAATTTGATTTTGGTTTTGATTTTGAGATGGTGAAACTCATTCAACTGCACACAATAGAGACATTCACTCCAGGTTAACATCAATGCTAGAGATTTAAAATGATTTCTTGGTAACTAATTAGAAGAGCACAGACAATAAATTCAACCGCAGTAGACATTGAATACAGAATGATACCCAAGTAAATCTAGGAAAATAATGAGAATATACAAAAATAAGCATGACTAAATGCATTCATATCATTAGAGATTCCAAAATTTGAATTATAAAAGACAAGAAATTTCAGAAATACAAATCATAGAGTAACTATGGTAGTCCATTCAAAATAGTAAAGCAAAACTAAGCGAGGAACAATTATAATTAAGCTATGAGCATTCTCAAAAAATAAGTTCATAATTCATATATTGTTCCAAGTACTTTTTTTTGTTTATAGAAGAGAATTGCTTTTTGTGAAAAAACCCATGTACAGTTGTAAGTGCTTAGGTATTCTTGATTTATCAGTGGCTGTAAGCCTGTACCTAGTGTTTTCAAGTCATTGCCCTAATTATCATATTCATACTTATATCATTAGATTGTTTTCTCTATAAATAAACTATAAAGTCCACATTGTGCCTTATACTGCAGCTCTAGTGATTGATACAAAATGATTTAAGAACCTTGTTTTCACCAAACAAGACACTTGATTCAGGTGGTGATTAACCCATGCCCCAAATATTAATTGGCATACCTGATTATTTTCACCTGGTTCAGGAAATATCAAAAAAGGATTCGTATCCTCCAAGGGAGGAGCTGATGCAGCAACAACTTTCTCCTACAAGAAAAAAGCAACTTCCTCTATCAGATAATAATTACATAATTAGAACATATTCATATATCAGTCTTAGATTTTAAGAAAAAGCAGCATCATTTATCTAGATCCAAGCTTAAAAGCTTTCAGATCAATGAAAAAGTCAATGTGGCAAAGCTTACCTCCACTTTTGGAGGCTTTTCTTTTTTCTTCTTGACTGGCTTTTCCTCATCTGCAGCTGTCTTTTCCCCAAGTAGCTCAAAAAGCTTGACATCCACTATTTCCTATAATATGGTCAATCAAAACTTGTTTCCATTTGATGGAAATATTATAGAAATATGATTTATTTACGTCATTTGCTACATCAAAATAGCTATATTTAATTCAATGTGCGATTACGAAATAGTTTTATGCCATTAAAAAAAATTGATTTTTAATTGACAAAAATTCACAGTCCTGGCTACTCATATCTATGCATCAAGTCATGGGGCTTCACCTTGACAACTTTAGCATCTGCCCATGGATGATGCTTGCGGACTTGGCCATATAAATTTCCGGCTAAGAAGAAACATTAGAACTCAGGTAAGAAAGAAACTACACATACCAAGAAGTATCAATTACAGAACTAAATATAATATTGGTTTTCTTTACAGGGAAATCAAATTATAAATGATGATAGACTGGCATTGACATGAAGTGTAAACCTGGAATCACTACAAAAATTGACATGGTATGAAAAGCCCATATGAAACAAAATACAAATAAGGTTGTTATGCTAAGAAGGGCCAATACGAATGCAGAGGTACTAAACGACTGTTTATAATAAAACAGAAAAATGTAAGTTGTGCTAATAAGAACCAATATGAATGCAGAGGTACTAAATGACTGTATAATGTAATCAAAAATGTAAGTTATCCAGAGAGGAAACCATTTATTCGATAGCGTTGTGCTAGAATTGCCTCTTTGTTCTCATTGATCACATCCTCCACCGCCATCTTGATTTCTTCAACAGTAACCTCAACACCTGCTTCCAATTCATCGAATGTCAACATCTTTATATTATTATTAGCTTACCCTAAAATGATTTCAGATTGACATGGTTTACAGAAATCCATAATGCCGCTTGTTTACAAGACAGTACTTAAAAATTGATTTTAGCAAAGAACAGTTTGTAACAGTATCCTCCTTTTCAGATTTTTATGTCTAACACATCAATAAATTCTAGAGCATCTTTTCACCTTTGAAGAGACAGCAAATGAACATTCTAAAGGAAAGCATAAATTTTAATAATATATAGCCTTAAACCTAACACATACAAATTTGAAATCAATTTTTAGCACTTCATCATTTAGGGCAGAGGAATAATATTTTTCATGTAACTATGAGGCATCAACTAAAGAAATCTTCAATGACAGTTCTAATTATAAAAGATCCACATGCTCCACGTTGGTGAGACATCTTGGGAGGTCACATTCACATGTTATCCATAGGGAAGAAGGGAACACAGGTTACATTTCTGTCATATCAGAGACTTCAATAAGATTAGCCTCCAACGCTGTTAAAAGTTTGACTATGATCATAGGCACATAAAAAATAATGATAATGCAAAAAGACATGAAGAATTCATGAGAACAAAGGACTGTAAGTTTGAGTTCTGCAAGTGTTGCCACCATTTCAAAAAATAAAAGAGTACTTATATCATCAAGTAGATCTGGGTCCGGCTGTACACACTGTGACTAGAATACCAAACAATAAGGACTTGGAAAAGATAAGAAGAAGCATAAAAAACCTGGTAGAAAATGAAAATATAATCCTAGTGAAGACCTATAAGACGTACAGAAGACTGAAAATATTTCAGGATATGTTGAAGACATAATAGCTCTCCCAGAATTTTTACATAATTTTTCATCTTTTAACAGTTACATTCAGAATCTTGAACACAAAGCATCCCTTTTTGATGTTATGACTCCCAAGAAGTTGTACAAATTACCAGAAAATGCACCCAGCAAAAAGGAACAATTAGCTACACAGATCAAAATATTTGTGACATGCAGAACTGACCCCTATGATTTGGAGGAATAAAGAGATATTTTTAGAGAAGGCAAACTATACTTCCTCTTCAAAACAAATCATTTATGATTTTTTCAGCAGATATAAATGCCCCATGTTGATGAGATTGACCCCTTCAGAGGAACAGGTAGAATCAAAAGATTGGTTTCAAAATCAGGATGAACATAACCAGTAGGCAGCTTCTCCCCCCAAGTTTGGAAATGAAAATACCCACGCTGAACAGAGTCTGGTACTATTATCTCCTCTTGAGGATGGAACTGAGTATATTACTATATACAGGTAAAGAGTAAGACCATAATTACCAAATCCAATTTGGTCCAGACTTTTTAAAATGGTGGGATTTGTCCAATTCAATCTGGATTTTTCAATTGCTATAAAAATTTTACTGATTCTGTTGTAATTCCAAATTTCCAAAGTTTTTGAACTATCAAAGGAATTGAATTTTTCAATCTTGGTAAGTACGGTAGGGGCAATTTGCAAATTGAAAAGGAAAATGAGCATGGAGAAAAAGAACAACCTAGGAAGGTCGAGGAAGGTGAATTACTATTGGCAGAATTGGAATCTACTAATCATGTCTGGGTAAAACTGGAATATCCCAAACAAAGGCTTCTCCCTCAGCAAAAAGAATAGGATGAGAAGTAAAGCATTGATGATGTTTTTATGCACAATCGAACACAAAATAAAGTATTGAAAACTCTATCCTCTCTTGAACAAAAGACTTCTCAAATGCTGAAGATTAGCAAAAAAGGATCACTTGAGACAACTCCAAGGTTCTCGATGTCAGGTATTGACGTGTTGGATAGCTTCAATGGTATGATGTGTTTAGTGTACCTGCGAGTGGACTTACGTAGTTGTTCTTTGCTAGACTCAAGTTCAATGGAATGATTATCTTCGAATGATGTTGCAATATCACTCTTTCCTACTGCTAAAGATGATCTTTGATAAAACAAAAATGAAAAAGGAGCAAGGTTTAGGAATGCTATGCTAATACTAGGAATGCAAGACAATGGACAACTTCAAGTGAGCTCAACTAAGCTTTGCTTTGACATGCTATGATCATCTCCACAACACTAGTGCAATCTTCTAGGAGCAGCTTGGTGATTTTCAAATCACTACCACAAATATAGACACCTTCAAGTTGAAGCATATCAATGATGGAATAGTAATTGAAGTTAAGCTTATGCTAAATTGAGTTCAGTTGACTACACGAGATACATCACCATCGATGGAGTATTAGTAGTATGAACAATGAGCTTCACTTTCAATCATGCACATGCATCTTTCATTCATCCAAAATACTTATAGCAAATTCTATTCTTAATTTTTTTGTCTTTTCAATTTTAACTTCTCTCATAAAAGGATGAAGAAACAAGCAAGTGCTCCAATTCAATTATTTTATTAAATTCTGCAACATCGAGCAACAATTCTTCAAAACTCTTCTAATCATTCTTTACAAATGAAATGAGTTGAGCTTATATAGAGCTCTCAATTACAATGAATGGCCAAGATTAAATCTCAATCAAGGGCCCAGTTTTTGCCACCTAAACCCTAAAATTAGGGTTGGCTATAACCAAAATACCTGTTGGTGTAATTATAATTCATCTTGGATATAATCACACTTTACTTAAGTTTACTTAGGTACATGCATATCATAGTAGTTTGTATATGAGACACCTAGGGAGATGTGCTACATTGGGAGTGTGTATGAAGGAGAATTTCCACCTTTTACGGTGTGATCTTGTTATTATTTTATCATATCCACTTATTGTGGAGTGATAATCCCACCTTCGGTGGGTGATCCACCTCATGTGGAATATTCTACTATTTCTCCTACCTACCCTTGCATCTCATTGAGCCACATGTCATCATTGTGTTCTCTCTTGTCTCTTAGCCTTGCCTTTATAAGAAGGCTCATATAAACCCCATTGCCTCTCATTTGATAGAGAGATTTCTGAGAATTGTCAGTATATGCTGCAGATTTGAATACAAATCATTGTTCGACTTGATGGTGATTTTTATTTAAGTGTTGCATTGCATTTGTGGTTCTCATTGCCTCCAAGTTAGATTAGAATTTTAGATTAGAATTGGCTTTCAAGTATTGTTAGATTGAATGAAAGAATTTGTAATGCATTTGTGTGGAATCCATTTAGTCTATACCACTAGCCTCTTGCTGATTGTCAGTGTGCCTTGCGTGGTCAACTGGAATTCTTATGCGCACTTAACTTCAATTGTTATACGTCCATTGTTACGCATTCACTTGAATGGTATCAATGTTTCATGGTAATGATTTGAACATCTTTGAAGTATACCTTAGATGATTGCACTAAGCTTGTGTCAAATTGTTCGACTTGATGGTGAGACCTTGCCTAGTAGGATTCCAGTAAATCATTCACCCTTTTCTCGCATTCTAAGCTTTAGAATAGAATTCTTAAACCCTATTCATTTTGCCCTTTTTTAAAACCTTTGTTAGATTAGAATCAAGAGCTGAATTGCAAAATCTTAAGTTATCAACACTCCTATTCCAAATCCGATTCATGAAAAATTTCCATACTGAACAATTACATAAGTGCCCAAGTGAAAACAGCAATATCACATCAAACCATTGAGTTACCCACATGTCAAGACTTGGCCGTAGAAACCTTGGAATCATCGTATGAACTTCTAGTGATCTTAGCATATAAGTTGATTTTGTTCGAGAGGGGGTAAAATACTTTGGTATTTTATTTTGTGTTCATATGTGCGTAAAATACACATCAACAGATCCAAGAACACAACAAAAAAAAAGAAACTATCTTATGGGAGGGTGGAGGCTCCTTCTACAATTGAAACAAATTTCCTTTCATAGAAGGTTAGGCCTAAAGGCCTTCAACCCCCCCACAATTGGTGAGATGAAAATTGCAATTGCTCAAATCCTAGGAAATACAAGGACACGTACCCGGTCTTGGAAACCTTGTCCCCATAACAAGGACGTCCCCTTTTTTGCTTGAAATCAGAAACGGCATCCCCTTTTTCGAAAATGTCGCCCCCTAAAGCTGGGGGCATCTGGCTATCTCGAGGACAATCGTGGATGTTTGGTACATCCCCCAATTGTCCCAAGGACAACAAAACATCCCCAGTATCAAAGAGACATTTTAAAAAAAAACACTTTTAAGTTGCAAAAAAAGGCATTTTTTAATTGTTTTGTGGGCCCCTACCTCCCAGGTTGCCCTAAAAGTCATTAGGCAAAAGATTTTGACTCGTGTGATCATTTGCATGAGAGGAGAAAAAGTGGAGCAGCAAGAGGATTTGAAGCAAGCAGCCATTGAAAGAGGAGAAGCAGGATAGAAGGAAAAGAGATTGAATCTACGGCGGGATGTTCATCCCAAAGACATGGCCCAAGTTGATGAGGAGACACCAAGGGGATTGGTTGGGATTCCATTGGATGCGGTGGACGTGGACCATGATAGAAGTAGAGACTCAAAGGACGACTTTGATTTTGATGCAGTGTTAGCAGATGCAGATTAGAGGCAACAGTGTACTTTGTTTTTTTTGTATTTTGATATCGTAAATGAAAATGAAACTATATGGCAGCAGTGTACCCTTTGGGCATTTTGTATGTTATTTTTTTTTTAATATCACATGCATATCGACAATGAATTCTAAATGATGAATGCATAGAGTATTGACAATGAATTTTGAACACAAATGTTTTTATGTTAAAACTTAGGTTCTATAATGTTTTCATACGCATGCTATATCCATGTTTTCATATGAATATAATGTATATATGCATGCTTTATCCATAGTTTCATATGAATATTTAAAATTTTCCTATATATTTTAAATTTTCCTTATATTTTATATAGCTGTCCCCTAGCCATCCTCAAAATTGGCAAAAAAAAAATTGCCATTCTGGATACCTGTCCCCTTGTCCCCTGCCATCCTCATCCTAGAAACTTGGGGTAACATAGTGTTGTGACCTTTTTCATGCATCGCCCTATTGTGAATGGGGGCCCTCCCTTTTTCCTGCTTTCTAGGGTTTTGTTAGAGCCTTGTGACCTTCCTGCGTTAGTATTGCCAAGTTTGTTAGTTTTGAGCAACTTGAGTTTTGAACTTTGTGAATCAATGTGTGCAAGCCATGGTTAGAACTTAGAATAGAGTCTAGACATCGTCATTGTGTCTAGAAAGCCCAAAGGATGAAGATCGCAATTGATTTGAGCTAATTTGGACAACTTTCTATTTTTAGAAAGTTTTGCTTTTTGCTTTTCCCTATTTTTTAGAAAGTTTTGTTTTTGGCATTTTGAGCACGATCCCCGAAATAGATATTTTTAGAAAGTTTTTCCTATTTTTTAGGGAACCTTGTTTTTTCTATTTTTAGAAAGTGGATCTAGGGTTTGCACTGTTCGCACTTAAATACATTGAAATGATCGATCGACAAATTCCTCCTAAAATCCAAGTTTTGACCCAAAAAGCTAAGTTCCTAAATTTTAGGGATCCTAAGGAATTTGACGGATAAATCGGAGGTGGTTTTCAAATTTCAAGATGATCTGACAAAAATTGCACAAGTTATGGAAATTTCAAGTTTTGATCATGTGGTTCCTGAAATTCATGAAGTCCGCCCTCCTTGGTTCCTGATTTTGGTGAAATCCGCCTTGAAAATGAAGCAATGGGTTATGAAGTCCATGAAGTCCGCCCTTGTGTTGGTTCCTGAAGTTGGCAAAGTCCGTCATGAGTCGGTGCACAATCTTCACAAAGTCCGCCTTGGAAGTCATGAAAGTGGGTCACAAAGTTGGTGAAGTCCGCCTTGGAGTTGAGCCATGAAGTTTCTCAAGTCCACCCAAGGGTGTGGAGGTAGCATGAGATAGGTTCCTAAAACATGATGAATTCCGCCATGTGAAGTGCAAGGAAAGAAGATCAAGAGTATGTCTAAGTCTGCCCAAGAGGTGAAAGAAGCAGCAAGCATGAGGAGCATGGAATTAGCCAAGTCCACCTAGGACTAATCAACAAAGTGCAACAATTTAAGGAAGTCCGCCCAACCTGCAAGTCTATGGTTCCTGTTTTCAATGAAGTCCGCCTTGGAGCTGTTAGGAAAGGTTTTGAAGTCCGCCCTACCTCAAGTGCAAATAGAAACAAACTTCATGAAGTCTGCCCAAGTGAATGAGAATAACATGGTATGAAGTTAAGAAATCAAGGAAGTATGAAGTGCATAACCTTCACAAAGTCCGCCCTTTCAAGAGTTGAGTGCACAAACATGATGACTCTGCCCTAGCATGATACATGGTGCCTAAATTTCACAAAGTCCGCCCAGCTATCAAGTATTTAAGTTCGAACAAAAAATTCAAGAAAGAAAGTTTCAAAATTCGAGCTAAGGGAAAAAAGAAAGTTTTAGAAAGTTTCAAAATTTGGAAGAAGAAAGAAAGATGGAGTTCAATTCATGAACTCAAACTGAAAATAGAAACTTTCTCAAGGAACTAAACTCAGACTAGAAACAAAATCGGAACTTTCCCAAGTGATTGAGTTCAACTGAAATGAAATTAGAAAATTTCTTAAGAGACTGAACTCAACAAAGAAACAAGACGTGAAACAAATTTTAGAAGATCTTCTGTGAAGAATTCGAACTCCAATACAAATACAATTCATTCTTTCATTTTCTCACATGAAGTTTGAATTTTGGATAGCAAGTGGAGAGAGTTTTTAAGAGGTTTTATGCAGGCGAAGGACATTTTGAGAGAATTTTTAAGAGTTTTGCAGGTTGAAAGAAGATTTCAAGAGAATTTGAAGTATAAGTCTGAATTTTCAACCATTTTCCACGAGTTTGCACACAGATTTTGGAAGAACCTTGATTTTTACCTCCTTGGAAACTTCTTTTCCCTTCTTCCTCATTCTTCCAAAGGTGAAAATGGATTCTATGGGCAGAGTATTGGGTTCTCAACCTGGTTTTCTTCAAAGTTTTTAAAAAAAAAAAAGAATGAATCCAACAAATTATCCTTCTCTTCTTTCTCATTTTCTGCCTTGTGAACAAGTCAGTGTGATCTCAATCAAGTTGTCTTGGACTTAGTTTTGATTTTCGATTGAAATCAGACGTGCAGCTTCCTGAGTTTGGTTATATTCAAAGGATTTTCTTGAGATTTCCAAAATACCCAAGTGTTAAAAAACCCCATTTTAAGGCTAAGTATTGGAGAGAGTGAAAATCCTGATATACTTAGCTATCAAACCATCAAAATTTACGCTCAAAATGAGGATTCCAGCTTAATTTTCTTTTGGTTTTACAGGTCATAAATGGCAGGATCATCGCAGAAAACACAAATGGAGTTTCAAGCCAAATTCAGAATTAAAGACAAGTCTACAAGCTATTAGAATAATATCTTTCTCTTTGTGTTATTAATGGTCATTTAAGTTGTTTCTAATGTCGCCTCTAGTTAACGATTGTTTCTTTTAGAAACATCGTCTTTGTAACTCTATTTAAAGGAGCTTTGTCTCCTTGATTAATTGAACAACATCGATTCTTTGAAATCCATATGCTTTTGCATCTGTATTATGGTATCAGAGCCTGAATAAAGAATTTGTGAATTCTTTTCCGAGATTTTTCGGGCCTCTTAGTTTTGCTACAGATTTTTGAAAAAATTGTGTTCAAAAGTCCATTTTGGACTGTGTTTATGCCGTGTAACAGGATTCTTCCTGTTTGAGTCTATCTAGCAAGGGTTTTCGGCATTTTTCGGCGCGATACAGACCCACCATTTTTTTCTGCAACCTGCAACTTGGTCAAACCCACGTTTTTTGACTTTTGGCTAGGATTTTGACCCTCCAGATTCAATCGAAATTTTTTTCTGAGTACAGATTTGTGGTGGGTTTTTCGAGATCTCAACTGGATCGTCGTCAAAATTTTTTGGGTGCCTCGATTTTTGTGCCTCGATTTTCGAGCCAGCGGATCCAGATTCCGATAGCAGATTCCTTTTGGGTTTTTCGCAAGGATTCTGGGTTGTCTTCAGATTTTTCTGGGTCAGCTGGAAATTTTTTCTTGAAATTCGTGCCAGCCGTACTTCATTTTTTGAAGTCTGTACCTGCATCTGCCTCTGATTCTGCATTGGGATTCAAATTTTTTGAATTCCATGCCAGTGCCTCTTCTCATTTTTTTTGTTTTTTCGTGCATTGGGAAACGTGCAAGATGGCATCATTGACCAACTTGATGTTGGAAGGCAGTCAAGTTTTGTGCACTTAGCATCTTCTCAGTACTTCGTTTTTCCTACCTCGAAAAGCGTGAAGATGGCTTATGGGCATCGATGTTTGTTTCGGTTTTTAATATTTTTTTACCTGAAAAAAATTCTGATGGGTTTTAATATTTTTTTCCCTTAAAAAAAAGTCTCTAGGTTTTTAAATATTTTTTGTCCCTGTACAAAAAATCATGGGAGGGTTTATGATTTTTTTTTCAAAAATTGTACTTTGCTGAAGTCTATTTTTAGTCGCACTTGGAGTTGTTGTGCGAACATCTGCACTAGTCTCTTGTTTGCAGTATATTTTCGGGCATCTTGCTCATCTACAATAGTTTGGAGGGTTTGCCGATTTTTTCCTCAAAATCGTGACAGCTATTCTTGGTGTGTCTCTGGTTACAGGGAGGGACAGTACTCCAACATCAGGTTGGACGATTGGTGTTGTTTTGGGTATCTCCAAAAGTTTTGCAGTTTCTGGGAGGGTTGGTGGCAGACTCGTCTCAAGTGGCAGAGTTAGTGGCAGGCTCTTGTCTTCTGTTGCAGCGTGTTCTGATAAGAAGGGGGCAACCTGCTCTGTTATTTCTCTTGGTAGTTAGAACGATGACCATTAAGGGAGGGTATTAGAATAATATCTTTCTCTTTGTGTTATTAATGGTCATTTAAGTTGTTTCTAATTTCGCCTCTAGTTAACGATTGTTTCTTTTAGAAACATCGTCTTTGTAACTCTATTTAAAGGAGCTTTGTCTCCTTGATTAATTGAACAACATCGATTCTTTGAAATCCATATGCTTTTGCATCTGTTATTAGAATAATATCTTTCTCTTTGTGTTATTAATGGTCATTTAAGTTGTTTCTAATTTCGCCTCTAGTTAACGATTGTTTCTTTTAGAAACATCATCTTTGTAACTCTATTTAAAGGAGCTTTGTCTCCTTGATTAATTGAACAACATTGATTCTTTGAAATCCATATGCTTTTGCATCTATATTACAAGCAAGGTTCGTCCAAGTATCGAGATGGCCAAAATTTGACTAAGTATGAGAAATACTTCACAACAGAATTCTTCTCCAAATTCAAGGAATCAAGGAAGAAAAGTTCTCAGACTTGGTGAAAATATTGAAAGAATTTCAGACTTCTTGGAGGATTTCATCTACAATACCAGACCTATGGAAGCAATCAGGACAACTTCTTGAAGGATTTCATCTCCTGAAAGATTAAAGACAAGCTCCCAATCAAAATCAAATGGTGACAAGAAGAAACAAATTTCCATACTTAGACGATTTCTTCGCACAAATTGGAGAATTAAGGAGGATATCCAACACGCTGAGGTGGCATCTCGTCATCTTCCAGCCAATCAGATTGTTCCAAGTCAACATGTCCAGGTTCAATGAACCTGACTTATCCACAAAAGCTTCTAGAGGGCACACTTCACAATGCAACAACCTTATATTTTTATTGTTGGTTCATATTTAGCAAGGACAAGTGTCGCTAAATGTAATTTTATCATTGGTTGAAGGGTAGTTAGTTTTAGGAAACCCTAATTAGGGTTTCCATCTTTCAATCTAGGCCCTTGATCATTGTTTGATCTCAATCGTTCATAATTTCTAGACTACTATATAAGGTTGCCTCCTCTCATTTGGAGAGTGGTGAGGTTTTTGAAATATTGTTGCATGAAGGTCATTTTTCAGATAATATATTACATGTGTGCTTTCTCTTAAGGCTTTGTAATCCCTATTGTTTGAGTGATTAAGCAAGGTTTTCAATTTCTTCCACCAAATAGTTTAGATTTTAATTCATGTATGTTAAATTGTAAATGATATTCAAATTTATGTTCAAGTCTGAAGTTATGTATATTATTATTTTCTTTACTGATATTTTATGTTTCTTATGTCACGGGTTGCTGAAGATAACATTAATAATTTCAATGTTTCTCCAGCACTTTACTTGCACGTACTTATAGCCTATGATTCACCGATCAAGGCATGCCTTGATCGGTCATGTCTGTTAGACATGTCCGATCAAGACATGCCTTGATCGGTGCATAGACACCACCCCTTCGGTTAATATAAACACATTACTTATGTGTTGTGTTGTTAATCATTGGTCACGTCTTTCCTCTTTAACGTGTGTTATACCGATCACTATCAGTCACGCTATTAACATATGCCGATAGTTATTAATAATCGGGGCAATGTATAGTTACCTGATAAGTGATTGGGATAAGTTAAACATGATTAAATGATTCAGTATTAATATGTGATTTAGAATGATAATTATTATGGTTATCATATGATAGCATTCAATCAATGCTATCATATGATAGCTATGGTAGTTATGATTCCAGTCTGATCACAACATGATTAATATTATCGATTATGCATATGAGATGGTTATAACATGTTCATTTATTTAATCATGAGGTCTATACTTAAATTGTAGTTATATCAATAAGGTAGATGATTGAATGAGAGATAAATGAACTCTCTCATTCAATCATTTATCTTACCGAAGCTACTAAGTTTAAACACTCCCTCTTAGCTAGGGAAGATAATTATAAACCCATGAAATAAGCATCATATTTCTCATAATAAAATGTATTATACGACTACATAATACAAAGGATCATATTACATATGCTCGTAACATGAAACATCACATAATGAGTGACATAGGAATATATCACATCATCTTGTGATATAGATATCACATAACACATGATATCAGTATCACATAACACGTGATACCTTGGATATAAAATACTTAGGAATGTTGAATTCCTTATATCCAGGTTATGACATGTGCATCAACATTACGTCCCATAATGTCTACCATAACACATCATGGCACATCCATGAGTCAGAGTGATATCAAGTCAACATGATATCAACATTACAAGATCGTCACCTCATAATGTTTAATACAAGTGTTCATAGTCTAAAAGATCGTCACCTGTTAGATTTGTACACAAGGGGTGGAGCCCATAAAGTCATATCACAACAAAAGAAGTTTACACACATTAAACATCTCATATATTAGTACAGATTACAAAACTGATTATAACTCAATCATACCAAGACCTTTTCTGAAGTGTTCAACTTTTACTCTGGCTAGAGGTTTGGTCAGTATGTCTACTGTCTGGTCTCTTGTACTGATATATTGTAACTGAATCACATTTCTATCCACCATATCTCTCACATAGTGATAGGGGATCTCAATGTGTTTGGATCTATCATGAAACACAGGGTTTACGAAGAGTTTTATACAACTTCGATTGTCACAATGAATTATAGTAGGCTTCATTGATCCTCCGAATAATCCCACAAGTAACTTCTGTAGCCATACAGCTTCTCGTGCAGCCATGGAAGCTGCAATATATTCAGCCTTTGTAGAGCTCTGAGCTACTGAAGACTGTTTTATGCTAATCCAAGTTATCATAGCTGAACCCAAACTGAAGCAGCATCCTGAGGTGCTTTTCCTGTCAGTCACACTTCCAACCCAATCTGAATCAGTGAACCCGTGTAGATTTAGATCAATATTCTCATACTTGAGTCCATAGTTGAGAGTGCCTTGAAGGTATCTCATAATATGTTTTACTGCCATAAGATGAATCTCCTTAGGTTCACACATGAATTGACTCAAGGCATTTACTGGATAACAGATATCAGGTCTAGTATTGACTAGATACATGAGAGATCCAATCATCTGTCTCTAGAGTGTAGGATCTACCAATGGGGAATCTGTTGCTGCCTCCTTCTGTTTGTGAAGATTAGTTTCCATGGGAGAAGTTAGTGGTCTGCAGTTTATCATGCCAAATCTCTTCAATATGTCTAAGGTGTACTTTCCTTCATTAAGCACAATGTTGTCGGAGTTTTGCCAAACTTCCAATCCAAGGAAGTAATGTAGAAGGCCTAAATCCTTCATATCAAACTCCTCCTCAAGATATTTCTTACATTGATTAATAAGGTGACCTTCTCCTGTAATCAAAAGATCATCAACATACAAGATCAATATCAACATATCACCTTTGATTCGTTTGAAGTATAGATTTGGATCTGCGTCATTTTTTGAGAATCCCAATCCCATGAGGTAGCTGTCAATTCTTTCATACCGGGCCCTGGGGGCTTGTTTCAGTCCATATAAGGCTTTCTTTAATCTACACACATGTGATTCTGCATTGTGGATCTCAAACCCTTCTGGCTGTTCTAAGTAGACTTCCTCCTCAATTTTCCCATTTAGGAAGGCAGTCTTTACATCCATCTGATGGACTTTCCATCCTTTGGCTGCTGCAATAGCTAGTACTGCTCTGACTGAGGTGTATCTAGCAACTGGAGCGAAAGTCTCATCATAGTCTATTCCCTCCTTTTGTGAGAACCCTCTGGCTACAAATCTGGCTTTATGTTTCTCTATGCTACCATCTGCACCATGTTTGATTTTGAATAGCCACTTGGATGAAACAACAGATTTTCCTTTTGGTCTAGGAACAATTTCCCAAACATCATTGTTTAAGATGGATTGATATTCCTCTGACATGGCATCTTTCCATACTTGGTGTTTAAGTGCTTCTGATACATTAGAAGGTTCTGATTTGGAGAGATCATTCGTTAAAGCTACATAGCTAGAGAATCTTTGGGGCCTCTTACTTTCTCTAAAGGTCCCTCAAGGAGATACGAAATTTCTTGCATCTTCCATTGTTTTGTGAACCCATAGTGGTCTTTTCTTAGGGTTTTCTTGATGTGGAATCTGAACTTCATTCTCATTCTATTCTGAATACTCCCTCTGAACCTCAGGAACAAGATCCTTTTCTAGGTCTGAAGATGGAGCATAGGTTTCAAACTCAATAGAGTATTTAGCCCTTTTGAAGGCTATGTCTTCTTCCAATATAACATCTCTACTAAGTTCAATATTGCTATGTCCAGGTACAAAAATTTTGAAGGCTTTAGAGGTTTCACTATATCCAACAAAGATTCCTTTTCTCCCAGAGGGTTCTAGTTTTGTCCTTTTCTCTTTAGGTATATGAAAATAAACAGGGCAGCCAAATATTCTAAAGTGGGTGATATTTGGCTTTATCTCGGTGAAGACTTCTTTAGGAGTTTTGTCTTCAATGTGGGAATGAGGACATCTATTTTGAATGTAAACAACAGTGTTGGAGGCTTTTGCCCAAAGGTGAGTTTCTGAGTTCTGATCAAGGAGCATGGCTTTGGCTGCTTCTACAATGGTTCTATTTTTCCTTTCAGCAACCCCATTTTGTCGGTGGTTGTAAGGAACAATGAACTCCCTCTTAATCCTAGCTTCTTTACAAAATTCCCTAAAGATGTCTGAGGTATATTCCCTCCCATTATTAGTTCTTAGGACTTTTATTTTCTTTCTAGAAGAGTTTTCAGAGAGGGATTTGAATTCCTTAAATCTCTTGAGAATCTCTTCTGATTCTTTACGTTTAAGAAAATAAATCCAGGTGCTCTTAGAGAAGTCATCAATGATTATTACATAGTAAAGGAACCCCCCTAATGATGGTACAGACATTGGCCCACATAGGTCAGAGTGAACTAGCTCTAAAACATTGCTTGTTTTCCTAGAACTATTCTGAAAGGAACTCTTAGTATTTTTGCCTAGGGCACACCCCTTACATGTACCAGAATGGTATTGTTTTAACTTAGGCAAACCAATTACTAATTTTTCCATTGAACATAAAGCATGAAAGTTTAAATGACCTAATCTTCTATGCCAAATTTCATTAGAATCTACAATCTCATGAAGTAGGGCTAGGTTAGATTCACTACATACCTCGTACAAATAGCCTTTTCTATGTCCTAGGGTTATAGCCTTCTTGATGGAAGAATTTTGTGGCCATACTAGAACTTTACCATTCATGAAGGTTATTTTGTACCCATCACCTTCAAGTGCAGATATGGAGATTAAATTCCTCTTGATGCTAGGAACGAATAGGACTCCAATGAGTTGGAGGGACATGCCTGTCTTCAGCTTAATGGTGCAGGTACCGACGCCTTTCACTGGATGTGCAGAGTCATCACCAATGGTTACTTCTTCATCGGTCTCTTCTACCATGGAATCCAGCAATTCTCTATACCCAGTGATGTGTCTTGAAGACCCACAATCAATGATCCAGGTGTTGGATTTATTGGATACTTAACTGGACAGAGCAGAGTAGAATACATGCTTCTCGGAGTCATATTCTTCCCTTTTAACTTTTGCAAATGCAGCTTGTTGTTTGATTCTATCTGGACATCTTGCTGCATAGTGTCCATATTGATCACACCTAAAGCACTAAATGTGAGAGTTGTCTCTTTTGGATGACCTTTGTCATGTCGGTTCTTTCTCTTCTTAAAGTATTTCTTCTTGTTTTTCTTGTTGGAGTTGGTATTTAAAACATGGAGATCTTCATCTATGTTCTTTTGTTTGATCCCCTTCTTATTTAGCCTTGACTCTTCTTGAAGGGAATCTGCTCTTAGCCTATCAAATTTTGGAAATTTATCTCTTGCGTTGATGCCTTGGACGAATGTCTCCCATGTACTAGGCAACCCATCTAGAGCAATGAGCATTAGCTCTTTGATCTGGATCTCATATCCAAGCGTTGTCAGTTCATCTCTCAGGGATGATATCCGCATAAAGTATGCATTGATTGACTCCCCTTTGTTCATACTTATATGATTTATTTCACTTTTTAGAGCCAGGGTTCTACTTGCATTATTTATCTCAAATGCACTTTCGAGTGATTTGAACATATGATAGGCAGTTTCATGTTTTGTTATTATTGGCATGATGTGATTTCTTACTCCATCTACTATGATTTTCATAGCTTTTTCATTTCCCTTGATCCATGTTGATTTGTCAGGTTCATCCTCTGGTTCTATAGATTCAACTTTAATAAATGATTCAACCTTATTTTCTTTTAGAATCATTTTAATTCTAAACTTCCATGCTGAAAAATTGTTGCCTCCTTCAAGTCTGTCCTCAAATCTGATAGCATTAGCCATGGGAAATATGATGTTTATATCTTCGGTTTGAACTTCTCGAATTTGAATGCCTCAAGTTCAATCAGCGTGGCTCTGATACCATGTAAATGATATTCAAATTTATGTTCAAGTCTGAAGTTATGTATATTATTATTTTCTTTACTGATATTTTCTGTTTCTTATGTCACAGGTTGCTGAAGATAACATTAATAATTTTGATGTTTCTCCAGCACTTCATTTGCACGTACATATAGCCTATGATTCATCGATCAAGGCATGCCTTGATCGGTCATGTCTTTTAGACATGCCCGATCAAGACATGTCTTGATCGATGCATAGACACCCCTTCAGTTAATATAAACACATTACTTATGTGTTGTATTGTTAATCATTGGTCACGTCTTTCCTCTTTAACGTGTGTTATATCGATCACTATCAGTCATGCTATTAACATATGCCGATAGTTATTAACAATCGGGGCAATGTATAGTTACCCGATAAGTGATTGGGATAAGTTAAACATGATTAAATGATTCGGTATTAACATGTGATTTAGAATGATAACTCTTATAGTTATCATATGATAGCATTTAATCAATGCTATCATATGATAGCTATGGTAGTTATGATTCCAGTCTGATCACAACATGATTAATATTATCGATTATGCATATGAGATGATTATAACATGTTCATTTATTTAATCATGAGGTCTATACTTAAAATTGTAGTTATATCGATAAGGTAGATGATTGAATGAGAGATAAATGAAGTCTCTCATTCAATATGAGAGATAAATGAAGTCTCTCATTCAATCATTTATCTTACCAAAGCTACTAAGTTTCAACATAAATGAATGAAAGATCTGATAAGTATGGGTTTATGGTGTATCTCCGCTCATACTTTTGGTGAATGGATGATTTTCATTCACTGTGCAAAGTTTGTCTGAGCTTTCCTTTGTGCATGTTTAACTTCCAAATCATACGCACGTCCTTTGAAGATTGCACCCACTTTGTGTAGTTGTCGTGAATGAGGCAAAGCAAAGTGTGGTTTATTGAGGTCATCAAACCAATACCGTCTCTGGAATTCTTAGGAATAGATTAGAACTTCTAAACCCTTGTCTCCTTTTAAGCTTTTCCATGATCCAAGTTCCAAATGATAGAGCTTCATTGTCTAAACCTTCATTGTGAATTGAACAATCCAAGCGTAAGTCCCTTTGTGTATTACCAGCAAATCACAACGCCCATTGAGCTTATCCACGCGTCAAGACCTAACAAAAGAAACCTTGGAATCGCCATATGATCTTCTAGCAATCTTAGCATATGCGGTGATTTTTCAAGAGGATAAATTATCTTTGGGTACTTTATTCTAATGTTTGGAAGATGATAAAACAGACACCAACACATAGGTCAAATCTGATTTAGTAGTCATTCAAGAAGCCAAGCTCCTCGAGAAACAAACAATGGAAATTCTGATGGTGTTGTAGAAATTCTAGCAACCAATGACCTCAGATTCGAATGGTGGCTCTACGGTCTGTCATTGCTATGGAATCCTAGTATGGTGAGTTGCCATTTGTCAGACAAAAGAAAATTGGGTAGCGTATGATTTTCAATCCTTCCAAGAAGATATCAAAGGTATCCTAATATATAACGATTGTCCAAATAGCCCAATCCACAAAAGACAAAGCTAGGAGGAAAGCATTGCTCAATTGGATCAATGGCAGAATTACTGAATTACTGACAAGTCAATTCCAAGAACGAAACACCATAGAATTGGATCCTAGTCCAAATCAATTGTGGATTCACCCAAGGTAGGCTTTCTCCACCCAATTCCTACAACATGGCAATTCTAGGCCGAACCCATACTGTTTCAACCTACCAAGACAAATTTTGAAGGAGTTTTTTAACTTTCTAGACCCTAAAAAGCCCTAAGCATTGTCATTTCATTTATGACGCATTTTTTGTTTGCCACAAGAGAATACACAGGAAAACACTGATGCAATTTCCAAACGAGTGCATTTTGATTTTATTTCATTGCAAGTTTCGTCGACATCATGTCAGTTGCGAACATTTCAAATGAGTTCAAACTCCACTTGAACAACTTTGAGCTCTTTGCATTGGCCGCCAAAACTTGAGGCTCGAATCAGAAAATTCATGTTTTTTTTCCTTTAAAATTTGAGCTATTTAATAGTGGTTTTTTCATAAATCAAAAGCGCCATCCCCACCACTAAACACATCCATTTACTAGATAAAAATTATGATTACCTTAATCAACCTGAGCAGATTCAATTATTCAATTATTAAATTCCAAAGCAAGACCAAATAACAAAAAATATTTATTAAAACCAGTCCTTGTTTGATAACAATTGATTTGCAATAGGATTAAAATTTAAATTAAACTAGCATCCATAGATCCATGATTCAATATCAATAACAAGTAGCAAATACACAATTACAAATCATAAGTTTTAAGTGAAACTTAAATATAATAAAATATAGCATTACCCACCTAGTGACATATTGATATTGTTCAATGTTTGTAATTGTTTTTCTAGTTTTCAAACTACTTATTGTAGCTCCATTGGCCAACTATTATCTGGCTAGTGCTATAATACAATGGCAACCAATTCGAGCTCCATTGGCCAACTATTATCTGGCTAGTGACACAATACAATGGCATCCAATTCAAGCTTTATCAGCCAACCATCTTTTGAATTTGACCAAGTTCACCTTTGTGGAGGAATGTACAAACGATACAACAAATGCTAGGTGGTGGTACATATGTTTGGATATGCAACAAGTGTGATCAGAGGTATACAAGTAAGTACAATTGAGTGAAGAGGAATCAAATCCTATCCAAGAAAAAATGGTGCCCCTATGCAACGTCATTAAATATCAGAGTTTATCAAAGTGTGGCAGGAAGCAACTACAAGAATTGTCCTTAGAACAAGGCATCCCTTTGGGTAGAAATGGGGGTCAAGGAGAACATCTACTTCTCCATATCATAATGTTGTCCTTAATGTTGTATTGAAAAGCCACATGCTTTTGAATAGGAATAAAGAAGAGCCCAAAAATGTGAAGAGAGCAAAGGGACCATTAGAGAGGGTATTTAAAAATAATGCTAGGGCGATTGCTAATCAGATTGTTGCAAAATGTCTCTGTGTATTGTTTGTCCTTCAATGGTGTTTGATTACCACGCTGGTAAAATATGATGAGAAAAGTAAACGAACCTCCAAAAAGGTACATAGGGTCAAGTATGTTGAGCTCAACAGATATTATTCATCAACAAGATATTAATCATGAGTTCTCTATCGATCCAAACCTGGCCCAGTTGACTTACTATAAATAGTAAGTATCCCAAAAACACACCAAAACACCTCAAAACCACCTGCAATTGAAACTGTCTAGACCAAATATCCTCAAGATCCCTTTAATGTCTTGGTTAGCCTATAGGACCATGGAGCAATAGGCTAACGTCAACCTCATACAACATGTGCTAGAAAGGGGACATTACACCTTGAGGGTTTGCCTGCAAAGTCAATTTGAAAATATTCTACCCACTAAAAACCAATTCCTTTACCTGCCAAGCATGCCAGAACCTTGACCCATGATAGGATTAGGAAATTGAGGATTAGGTCACTCAATGTGTTGTCTCTGCAAAAAGGTTGAGGAATCGGGGAGTCATCTGGTGGTTCAAAATTCTTATGCAAGTTAAGTATGGAATTGTCTTCTCTCCAAATCAAAAATGTGATGGGTGTTTGCTAAATCTATAAACCAATTCATTCTTTTATAGCCTAGAGGGATGAGTAACTTGCAGCCTTTGCGAAGGACTGTGTCAAACAGCACCCTATGGGGAATCTGGCTGCATAGAAACAATAGGATTTTCTAGGAAAAAGAGACCATTTGCCTGGAGGAAGGTGGAGCATCTATTTGTGCCTATGCGTTAGCATAACTTAAGCTGAATCTACAATCTCAATCCAGTTTTAAGAAAGTGATTCTGGTCAACTGGGAGACAATTTCTCACATATTCGTTACTGGAAAAACCAAAAAAGCATAAATATAGTTGTAGAAAAATAAGAGCATCCTCCCCAGCGCTTCTTCAAGGTAAATTTTGATGGGGCAGCCAAAGGGGAACCTGAGGCTGGAAATCGATGGAGGTTTCTTCTTTCTTACAAAACCACCAATAATGAAACTGAAGTTGAAGACATCACTTAAGTGAATGGTTTTCATATGAAGGATGAAAAAAGATCAATAAAATAGTGATTAAAAGGAATTCAATGCTGATCATAAATGCAATGATTAACAGTGGCACTTAAGGTTGAAAATTAATAGCATCTTTCAGGGGGCTCAGGAGTTGACTCCAAAATTTGATGTGCCAGAATTTCAGCAGCATTGAAATAGAGAATGTAAGAGGCTTAGAATCATTTGGCTAATACAGGAGTGGAACAATTCCTTTTCTCTGTGACTGTGAGTGATCAATCTGAGACTTGTGAAGACAACTCTTTTCTGTTGACTGCAGATAACCTTGAAATGTAATTAGTCAAGACTTCCAAATGTGGAAAATTGTTGGGCATGAATATATCTAAGGGTTGGAATTTCTAAAAAATACAATACAAAATTTATATAATTTATCACCAACTACCTCTCCTAACGTTATTTTTCCAGAGTGCCTTAATCATTAGAGGGAATGTTTGGCAATGCTGTTAGTCTCCTCCCCATGCTCACAATGCAAGAAGATGAAAATTACTCTAAAGTTACCAGTCCTGATACTAGTTCAGGTTTGGGTTCAGCGGTTCGGTTCGAGGTTTCAGGCAAAAGAAAAATTGGGGTCGGGTTCATTTTGAGTTCATCCATACAATAACATTTCAAAACAGAAATATATACATATGCGCAGCAGTGATTAGGTTTAAAATACCACACATACCATCACATATTGTATAGTAAACAAAAAAGCTATAAAATAAAAAAATATTACAATGTCATGATATATATTATAATTTGAAAAACAATGTCAAGCATCAACAATCAACCATCACTGATCAATATCATCATATGGGTCTTCAAAAATATTATCACCATCCATATTAGATGATGTAGGTACTAGTAAATTAGAAAAACAATACCATTGGCACTAGCACTAGCGAATACATAGTTAGGTAAACCATATTATCAAAACATAATATAAGGCACTGTACACTAACTACATCATCCCCCCAAAACTAAAAATTCATCTACTAGGCAACAATAAAAACAAGTGAGCATCAACAAACAATAGGGTAGATTGCTCAATTTGATGACGATATTGTGGACGAGGACTTGTAGGAAAAATTGGAAGCATAGTTCGCAAACTCGGCCTTGGAGAGTACTAGGCAAATCAAATAAGTTCAATGGGGATCTAGGAGCAACACCCCCAAATGGGTTGAGGGTCAGTGCCCCTTGCAAGGATCTAGGGGTAGTGCCTCCAACAAGGTCAAGGGGCAACGTCGAGGATCTAGAGGCAGCGCCCCTCCCTAGTAGGATTGCGGGGCAGCACCCCGTGTGAGGTCTGAAGGCAATGCCCCTAGCACATTTCGTGTCGTAGTAAAAGGCAAGGCTGAGGGCAAAGCCCCCACTACCAATCACAAATTAAGACCTTCAAAAGCACACAAAACTTCATCATGCACATCATTTTGCATTCACTAACAATAAAAGAAATGTATTTGTTTGCCTTTAAAATGCACTGGAATCCACATTTTAGGGTTTGGGGGCGTTTTGGATTTTTAGTCAAAATTGGAAGTCAAAATTTAATTGCAAATTCATCGCCTGGGCATGAAATCTCACCAAATACGTTGCAAGTTTGCGCGAGATCATCCCAAACAGACCTGCAGGCTTATAGCAAGACCTTTGACAGCCCCCAAGGTGGACTAGATCCAGACCCATATCCAGGCTGAACCAAACCTGAACCGACAGGTCAAATATAACGGAACGGTAGCATAGCAATTACTCTTACTCATTTCAGTGTTTCTCCATGATTCAAGGGGAAGAGTATTTCAAGATGGCAAAAACTTTCAAAGATTTCGTGAACGGTATGGACTATGGAGAATGCAATTGAAATAAGATATAAAAAATTAATATTTCAGCTTTTTAAATACAAAGAAATTTAAAATTAACTTACACAAACTAAATGAAGCTGAAATTTTAAAAAGACTAAACACAATTTGTTGAATGTGCAATAACGATCCATTCATCCTATAATCCATCTAATAATTATAATATGGACAATGATTTATATTTAATATTTTATCAATCATCCCATTCAACGACCATGATTAGGAAGGAAAATAGATAGACAAAACCAAGTAAAGGTGTAAAACTAAATGACGATGGTGCATCTTAAGGGAACCTAGGATTAGCTGGGGCAGGTTTTGTAGTTAGACATGCACAAGACAGATTCAATCTTGGAGGATTTTAATTTGAGTAATAATACTAATAATTATGCAGAATGGACTGCCCTTATAATAGATTGCAGGTCACCATGAAACTGGGTACAAAGAAATTGAAATAGAGGATGACTTGCCAATAGTTGTCAATGTTATTAACAAAGGATATTGTCCTAGTTGGGAATTATTGGAGGAAATTCTAGCATGGAAAGAAAAACTGTCCACCTTCTCAATATCTCATTGCTCAAGAGAGCAAAATGGCGAAGCAGATCTATTCACCAAACAAGGTTCATCTTAAAGTTAATCCTCCTTATTAGAAAGCACAAATGCAAATGATTGGGAATCCTTAATTGAAATCGTTAAACAGGAGAGTTCTTAATAGTCACTAAAATGTTATGTTTGGAATATATAAAATGAGGTGGTTGCCAATAGCATCATAGTGGCAGTAGTCTCCTCACATGCATAGCTCTTAATATCAAAGGCGGGATATGCAAGGAATAAAATGAGATTTATAGGCTTACTCCTGATAATTATCTTGCTAGGATATTTTGTTGAAGATATAGCTTTGATAGAGATTATCGGCTCATTATTTATCTTGTCTAGCATTGGCTCCTTAGCTTCCTTCTTTGCCTTGTTTACTGTCGGTGACTCTTCATGTTGCAACAGCTGTCGGTGGAGGTGATGACGTTGTCGTTGAAGGTGATGAGGTTGTCCGTGCAGAAGTAACTGTCCATGCCTCTACCTCTCCCTTCGTGTGACTCTTCATTGAAATTCCGATATGCTATATTCGTCATTCTTCCTTGTCACGTCTTCTTCTTCGGCAGATTTCTTGATCGGCTTCTTCTTCCTTGTGATCATATCTGTCAAATCAGATATATTGTGTATTTCTTTTTGCATACTGAGTTTCAGATATTTGTAGGTTTTGGTTTGTATTCGAGTTGTATCAGCTGAGTTCATTTTATGATTGATTCATAGAGAATTGAACTCATATTATTATGATTGATAGTATTCTGAGACTATCATCAATTGTATTCTTTTCTGAGATATAATAAACTTAATTTTGAGTGGGCTAGGTTTTTCACCCTTAGGTGGAGGGTTTTCCCAAGACAAGAGGGCTTGTTCATTTGTGTTTCTTTCTCTATTTTCTGTTCTCAGATTTTCTATATTCTAGTTCAAGTTTTAACATGGTATCAAAGCGGGTCTAGAAGATCGATCTAGAACCAGAATTTTTAAGTTCTTTATTTCTTTTAGTTGTTTGCCTAAGTCATTCATTATGGTGAATGGATTGAAAGTAGAAGATAGACTAGATGGGTCGTCAAATTTCTCTTCTTGGAAACTTAGAAAATTGACCACTCTAGAAGAGAATGATCTCCTTGATCATGTCTCGAAAGATGTAGAAGAACCTTCTGCTGATGCAGAGAAAGTTCAATGGAGAAAGAACAAGACAATGGCTAAGAAAATTTTGATTGATTCTGTTAAGGATCATCTGGTGCCTATCATCTCTAAGTTGGATTCAGCTAAGGAAATGTTTCAAACTTTAAAGGATCTTTATGAATTCAAGAATACCAGCAGAGCTTTAGCTCAATGCAATTGGAGATACTTGGTTATGTTAGCTATGAATGGACTGCCCATCTCCTAGGAATCCTTCATTCAAAGCATTAGTAGAAGAGATGATCTTCCTAAATTTGATAGGTTGAGGGCAGATTGCATTCAGGAAGAATGCAGACAAGAAGCAAGAGGTTATGGTAGCAAATCTCATCATGAAGATGATCATGTGCTTGCTGCCCATGCATCTAAGGGGAAAGGAAAGAAAGGTAACTTCAAAAGATTCAAAGACAAGAATGATGAGTCAGCTCCTATTGCCAAGAAAAAGTGGAAGGACCTTTCTAGAATTCAGTGTTTTAGGTGTGACAAATTTGGTCACTTTGCCAGAGATTGTGTTTCAAAATCTAGGACTCAAGCAACTGGTGCAAATGTTGAGAATCCTTCTCCTCAAAGAGAAGAAAGTGAAAATTCTAAAGGATTCTTATTTATTTCTGCACTTTCTAGTAACGTTCCTACTAACCGTGATACTTGGTTGATAGATAGTGGAGCATCTTGTCATATCACTAGTTTTCGTGAGCACCTTTCAAACTTGAAAGAAAAAGACTCTCATCTTCAATTTATCATTGGTGATGATGCTTTCTATTCAATGAAAGGTGCTGGTTATACTTCTTTTCAATTGGACTCCGGTATTCCTCTTCATTTAAGTGATATCCTATTTGTTCCTAGTATTAAGAGGAATCTGATTTCTATTTCTGCATTAGAAGACAAAGGTTATCATGTTGCTTTGCTAATAGAAAAGTACTTGCATGGAAGAAGAACTCTAACATTCACTCAGCTCATGTTATTGGTGTTCCTCATGATAGTCTTTACAAGCTTTGAGCTCATCCTATTCAAGTCTTAGCTCATGACTCTTCAAGTTCAAGTGAGTTGTGTCATAAAAGATTTGGTCACTTAAATTTCAAAACTGTCTTCAATGGAGAAGGTTGCCATTGGTCTTCCTAAGCTGAATCAAAACCATGGAGGTGTTTGCAAGGGGTGTGCTCTAGGTAAGAACGTTAAGAGCACCTTTCATAGTAGTGAAAGTAGAGCAAAGAATGCTCTAGAATTAATTCATTCTGATTTATGTGGAGCTATGTCAATTGCTTCTCTTAATGGTTTTTGGTATTATGTCACCTTTATTGATGATTTTTCTCATAAGTGTTGGATTTACTTTCTTAAGTCTAAAGAGTCTAATGAAGTGTTGTCCAGATTTAAAGAGTTCAAAGCTCTTGTTGAAAATCTATCTAGCAAGAAAATAAAAATCCTTAGATCTGATAATGGAGGAGAATATGTTTCTGGTGTTTTTCATAACTTTTGTGTTGAAGCTGGGATTAAGAGGGAGTTTTGTGTCCCTTATAATCCTCAACAAAACAGTGTAGCTGAAAGGAAGAACAGGACAGTTGTTGAAGCAGCAAAGGCTATGATTCATGACCAAAGTCTTCAAACATTTCTTTGGGCCGAGGCTTGCAGGGCAACAGTTCACATTCAGAATCGTAGTCCTCATCAGATTCTAAACAACTTGACTCCAGAAGAAGCCTTTACAGGTGTCAAACCAGATGTAAGTTTTTTTAGAATCTTTGGATGCCCTGTTTATATTCATGTTCCTAAAGAGAAAAGATCTAAATTAGAACCTTCAGGCAAAAAAGGCATCTTTGTTGGTTATAGTGATTCTTCAAAAGTATACAGAATCTACATTCCAGGACAAAAATAGATTGAGATCAGCAGGGATGTTTCTTTTGATGAAGATGTAGCTTGCATGAAATTCAAAGAATCTAGCATAGAAGTTGATAAAGAAGATTTTGAGCACCCTCAAGATTTAGACACAGCTGATCCAAATCCATCTTCAGACATTCAAAGGGAGTTTACAGATTTAGAAGATCCTGTTGATTCAATTGATCCAGTTGATTCTATAGTTACATCAGAGGGTCCCGGTATTAGTTCAACTAACAAGAAAAGACCTTTGTGGGCTAGACATACTATGGAAGATGCTGAAAAATATGCAGCCCCTCGTGGTACTTTCAAAGAAAACAAAAGACCTCACAAGTTTGTTGGTTATGTATCTTTGATGAGTCATATCTTGACATCCGAGCCTTTAGATGTTGAAGAGGCTTTAAATCAGCAAGTGTGGAAGGATGCCATTATAGAGGAATATCAATCTATTATGAAAAATGATGTATGGGACATTGTTCCTAGGTCTAAAAACAAATCAGTGGTTTCTTCTAAGTGGCTGTTCAAAATCAAACATGCAGCTGATGGGGGTATAGAAAAGTACAAGGCCAGATTTGTAGCCAGAGGTTTTTCCCAAAAGGAAGGTATAGATTTCGAAGAAACCTTTGCACCTGTAGCTCGTTACACTTCTATCAGGACTATCATAGTTGTTGCAGCTATTAAGGGTTGGAAACTTCATCAAATGGATGTGAAAACAGCCTTCTTGAATGGTAAAATTGAAGAGGAGGTTTACATTGAGCAGCCAAAAGGCTTTATTATTCACAATAGAAACTCTCACATATGCAGGCTGAAAAGGGTCTTATATGGTCTTAAACAAGCTCCGCGTGCTTGGTATGAAAGGATAGATCACTATGTTTTAAGCTTGGGTTTGAATGATGCTCATCCCAACCTATACTTCAAGGTATGTGATGATAAGGTGCTGATTTTAGTACTATATGTTGATGATTTATTCCTCACTGGTAATGATGATCTCATTGACATATGTAAGAAGGATTTAGCTTCAGAATTTGAAATGAAGGATCTTGGTTTGTTGCATTATTTCCTTGGACTTGAGGTATAGCAAAGACCAAATGAAATCATATTGAGTCAAGGTAAATATGCAGTTGATATTTTGAAAAGATTTGACATGTTAGAGTGTAAGTCTATGGTGAATCCTATGGAAGTAAATCTAAAGAAATTACATGAGGATGCAGCTACTTCAGATTTAGTAGAGCCTACTATGTATAGACAATTAATTGGCTCCTTAATGTACTTGGTTAACACAAGGCCTGATATATGCTATGCAGTTAATACCTTGAGTCAGTTCATGTGTGAACCAAGACATATTCACCTTGTGGCAGCCAAACATATATTGAGATATGTTCGTGGTACAATTGGACTTGGCTTAAGATTTTCTTCGTGTGTAGAGCTGAACTTGCAGGAGTTTTCTGATTCAGACTGGGCAGGTTGTGTACATGACAAGCACTTCAAGTTGTTGTTTTAGTCTAGGTTCAGCTATGATTTCCTGTTGCAACAGGAAACAATCTTGTGTTGCACAAAGTACAGCTGAAGCAAAATATGTTGCAGCTTGTGTGGCTGCAAGAGAAGTTGTGTGGCTTTGGAAATTACTTGCAGGCTTGTTTGGACAGCCTTTGGAACATACTATGATTATGTGTGATAATCAAAGTTGTGTGAAACATTCAGTTAATCCAGTATTTCATGATAGAAGCAAACATGTGGAAATTAAATATCATTACTTGAGAGACATGGTTCGACGAAAAGCAGTTGAACTCAACTACATTTCTACAGAGGAGCAGACTGCAAACATTCTCAACAAGCCACTTCCGAGAGTGAAGTTTTGTTACTTCCGAGAAAAGGTTGGTATGATGGAGAATGATGCACTTGCTGAGAGAGAGTCTCAGCTTCAATGATATGTTGCCTGTGTTTAATGAGTTCTTCTCTGTGAGAGAAGTTCGAGGTGAAATCCCTTGGTTAATGAGTTCTTCTCTGCGAGAGAAATTCGAGGTGAAATCCCTTGATTAATGAGTTCTTCTCTGCGAGAGAAGTTCGAGGTGAAATCCCTTGTTCCACCCTCTGGGAGTAGCTATGGTGGAAGTCATGTGTATGACTTTATGTTTTTATTTTTTGGTTTTACTCATCCTCTAGGAGTAGCTATGATGAATATTGTTATACTAAGATAACAACTTTATTGAATAAAAACTGTGATGTTTTTTTGTTGACATTTTTTTGAGTTGTAGGTATGTGTACTTGTTATATGTTGATATAATGAAGATCTCTCTCTTGCTAAGAGGGAGTGTTGAAGATATAGCTTCAATAGAGATTATCAGCTCATTGTTTATCTTATCTAGCATTGGCTCCTTAGCTTCCTTCCTTGCCTTGTTTACTGTCGGTGACTCTTCATGTTGCAACGGCTGTCAGTGGAGGTGATGAGGTTGTCAATGAAGGTGATGAGGCTGTCCATGCAGAAGTAACTGTCCGTGCCTCTACCTCTCCCTTCGTGTGACTCTTCATTGAAATTCTCATATATTCATCATTCTTCCTTGTCACGTCTTCTTCTTCGGCAGCCTTCTTGACCGGCTTCTTCTTCCTTGTGATCGTATCTGTCAAATCAGAAATATTGTGTATTTCTTTTTGCATACTAAGTTTCAGATATTTGTAGGTTTTGATTTGTATTTGAGTTGTATCAGCTGAGTTCATTTTATGATCGATTCATAAAGAATCGAACTCATATTATTATGATTGATAGTATTCTGATACTATCATCAATTGTATTCTTTTCTGAGATATAATAAAGTTAATTTTGAGTGGACTAGGTTTTTCACCCTCAAGTGGAGGGTTTTCCCAAGATAAGAGGGCGTGTTCATTTGTGTTTCTTTCTCTATTTTCTGTTGTCAGATTTTCTATATTCTGGTTCAAGTTTTAACATATATGACATGGGTGAACCAGACCATCTAGGGTTTGGTTATTTTCTAAGGGGTGCAAGAGGTTTATGTTTAACTTAAGCTAACAAAAATTGTTACTATGGTACCTAATGATCCTCCAGAATGAAACCTTTTTTCCACTTTAAAAATCTGCCAGTTTCAAATACCAGATTATGCGCATGTGGAATGTTTTCTTGTCTCCTTGATTGGATAACACACAATGATATGCGAACCCTAATACAGCATGGCATAACAACTTTTTACTTCTATATTTAAAGAAAGAATACACAGTGCCCACAGATCAATAGAGCGTTGCTTTAATTAATATAGTTTTTCCAATTAATCTTTTCATTGGTTTTGTTTGCTCTGAGCAAGGAAACTGTGGAGGGAAATGTAAAGCATACCTACACCACACGCTTCTTCGAAGTCGTCCACTTTCAAGCTTTCAGGACCAATATTAGAAAGGTATGGTAAAGCTTTATCCAACTGATTTGTATTCTTTATCTGCAATAGATATATACAATACTTCAACAAAAATATAAACTGGTTCTAGCACAAAATTCCATCCACCCATGGGCAATGACTGCACCTATGGACAAAACATATTTTGTCAAAAATTCTATGCAATATCAATTAAACAAGCTGATATGTGTGTATCTAATTACCTTAGAAGAGACAATGTAGTGACTAAGAAAGGGTCGATGTTTAAGGGCATTTGCTGGATATTTTGTTGCCACCTGTTCCAACATCAAATCTCAGTAATTTAACAAAATCTAAATCATGGTAAAAAACTGCAAGACTTTGATGTTATTTTCCGCAAAAATTGAGTGATGTGACAGACCATGTAGAGAAGATTTCCAACCGACTTGTCACACCCATCTTCTACACCTGCCTGCACATATCACAAATTTCAAGGCATGAATCACCATCATTGTTGTCTTAAAAAGCAATGTAAACCACATATACTCAAGTGTAGAAACTAAGTAAAAATAATTAAATTAGTGTTAAAAGCTTAGAAATAATGGAATGATTATCTAAACATCATATTTATCCACAGAATTCAAAAAGATCCATTGTGTTTGGCAAGGTTCAAGTCATAAGGCTTCACGGTTTACATGTTAAGTCCATCTTATTTACAATTCTACTGAATAAACAGTTTAAGGGTGAAGGTATAAATAGTAAATACACATGACGTATAAAAATATAAATTAGAAAAAAAACAAAAGGTAAAATAAAATTGATAGTTATATTCTGGCTGAGCTTTTGATATGTTTTGAGAAGAAATCCATTTTATTCCATAAATATTATCTAATGCTCAGTACTCTTATTGTAAAGTTGAATGGTTGAATCTTTGACTGTATCAAATTTTCAAAGAATTAACTATCACAACATTAGCTAATTGACAAATTTAATCTTGATACAACACCCTCTCATAAGCAAAGGTTAAAACCAGGAAATTATTGCTAAGCTAAGGCAATCTAAGCAAAACATCTACCTAAAAAGTGAAAAAGTGGGGGTCCCCATTTGCAATGGGGCGATGTGTGAAAACATCCCAACATGTACTAGTAATCATTACACCATGACAACATCACAAGTCCAATACAGTTAAGCACCCTTAACCCGGTTCATGCTATTATGAGTGCTACACATGACCCCTTGAACATGGCTAGAGAATTAATAACTTGAATATAATAAATATCAAGTGTTGTTATTCAAACTTAGAGAAATATAATATGTGTCATATCTCCGCCATAACACCTATACATGCACCCTAGTTAATAAGCTACATTACCCAGGGACGCGTCCCCAGGTTAAAATCCCCCATCCCAGTACCAAGGACGTTTCAAGGACTTGGGGACGGCCAGGGGACATCCCCCCGCCGCCCCCAAAATTGCAAAATCTATGGGAAACGTCCCGGAAACTTGGGGATGGCAGTGATTCTCAAAGGGGGCATCCCCCCATCCCCAGTATGGTTGGGGACATCTCTAACATCCCCTAACTGTCCCGGGACGACCAGCTGTCCCCCTTTTCCCAGCATATTTATAAAAAAAAAGACTCAAACGCTCAAAAAAAACATTTTTTAATTTTATTATGTCTATAAAAGTGGATTTTCACTAATATGATAGGTAAACATGTCTGAATCACTTCCAAAAGCACTTAGAAATAATGAGCAGCAGCCTGGAAATAAATTTCACAAACACTTAGAACTCGGTAGTGTTAATTTTAAGCAATCAGATGATAATCTTAAATAATCAGGTTATAACAGAACAGTAACAGCAATAAAAACACAAAACAAGACACACCAATACCCTGGGAAAACCTCCCTCTTGGAGGTGAAAAACCCAGCCACAAAGTACAATGTGTATTATCTCAAATGTAGGCAATTACAAGGCAAGTGTGCTTATCTTAAATTGTTGTTCAACCAGCAAGATAGCAGATCTGAATTCCTCTTTATATGATAATGGAGATTGCAGCCCTTATCATCAGCATCAAATTCACTCAAGGCAAGTCTTCATTAGCTTTGCAAGATCTTGATAGCATCACCTAACAGCCAGCCTTCACACAATGGATGAGGAGCAAGTTCGCACAAGAGAGAGAGAGAGAGAGAGAGAGAGAGAGAGAGAGAGAGATCGCCAAATGTTGGAGAGCCTACTACAAGTGTTGACAGCCTTAAGAATGATTCGCCTTGTATATAAATTGATTCATTATGCTATGCAAATGACTTGCTTATATACTTGACTTGTGGTGTCAAGTCTCAAGTCCGGCTTGCCTTGTTAATTTAATAATAATATTATGTATATCGTCCAAATAGGTCTTGACCTATTAAGACGTTATTGCTTGATTGCTTTTACCACACGCTACATGAGCTTGGGCCCAGCCCAATTACATAATCGCTCAAAATACATATTGGCCCTACCCTATCTACAAGTTACATTTAATATAGGACCACAAGTTACATCGCCCAATTAGGGTCAGACCAAATTACAAGTTACATTTATAGGGCCTGTCCTATCCACAAGTTACATTATATATAGATCTTTCCCAAGCAAGACATAATTACAAGTTACATGTATTTGGGCCCAGCCCTAAGTTCGATTTACATAATAGATAATACATGTGTATTTTAATTGTCATTGACAACATTAAAATACAATAGATAGGTATCCGAGCTAGCTACTATTTCAACAGGTAGTGCATAAAAAAGTGGTTGCTGGTCTGCAATATTGGACTTTTCACTGATATGAAAGGTAAACAGGTCTAAATCATAGCCAAAAGCACTCAAAAATATGAATAACAGTTTGGTAATGAATTTCACAGAAACCCAAAACTTTGTAGTGCATAAAGAAGCGGTTGTAGGTCATAATAGTAATGGAAGACAATCAAAATATCCTCCAACCAAAAAGAAACAATAAACTAGATGCAAACAAGTGCTGGCATATTGACAATGAATTCTGAATTATGAATGCATATTGAGTATTGACAATGAATTCTGAACACAAATGTGGTATGTTAAGGTTGTATAATGTACATATACCTGCTTTATCCGTGTTTTCATATAAATATAATATGTATATACATGCTTTATCTATTTTTCATATCAACATTTAAAATTTCCCTATATATTTAAAATTTTCCCTATATTTTATATAGCCATCCCCTTTGTCGTCCCCCTGCCCCCAAATTGGCAAAAAAAATTGCCATCCCGGAAACTCATCCCATCGTCCCCTGTCGTCCCCATCTCGAAAACTCGGGATAACATAGTTAATAAGAGAAGATTGTCTTGGAACAAGACTTCACAATCTTCTAAAACCCAACTTGACCCCCGTTGCAAGACAACTAATGAATCTATTAATGTTGATACAAGTACATATTAATTGCCGATGATAATGGTGTGCAACTCCAACAAATACACAATAATCATAATGATGGATGAAGGCAACAAATGTTGGATATTGTGTCATTGATGTCAAAGGTTTGTTGAAAAGAGAACTGGAATGAAATACTGGTCAAGCAGCTAGATTTTTCATCAAATTTTCATCAGCTATTTAGTTACTTGCTTGAGCTGGTTGCTCACTTACTTGAGCTACTTCGTTACCTAGTTGTGCTACAGTGTTGTGTACTTGAGCTACTTGATTACCTGGTTGAGCTACTTGGTGATGTGCTTGAGCTACTTGGTTGCCTGGTTGAGCTGCCTGGTTATCAACTTGAGCTGGTTGCCTGTCCACTTCACCTGCTTCCCTATCTAATTTCTTGTGCCAAGTCAAAAGCATCTGTCACGTCATCCTTTGAAGGTTGACTCTTCAAAACAATCGATAAAAGCAAAATTACTTTTATTATGGGTTGCGATAGTTTTGAAAATGGAGGCTAAATGTAGTATGCCTTCATACCATATTTTTTCAACGCCTTACTAGACTGCATCAAAAGTCAATAATAGGCATTTTTGTTGGAAACATTTTCTTTAATTTTTTATCCTTAGGTGTGATGGCCTTCAAAGTTGTAACAGCGTATGAAAGTGGGGCGGCTTTTTGTTTTTGTAAAGTTACAAAGCTTTACAAACCAAACATAGTATGCGTTGATTCTGTGTATGCATTGAAGAATATTCTCGCGAGCTTCAAGCCTTTTGTAACGTTTTTCTGCCGACAAAGATTCTTTCTGAATAATACATGAGATCATGGATGGAGAAATCAGCGTTTTTTGTCATCTCTATTTGAAGGCGTGTCGTTCTTCTTATTGGGTTTTTACTTGGGAGACCATTTTGGATATATATGGCATACGCTGATTCAACACGATTTTTTAATCTATCGCATTATTGAGTTTATGCTGTGAAAACATGTTGACTAGCACATGCGATTCTATGTTGGAGACGTTATTTTACAGCAGGTATGGTGTGAGTTCAGTGTGACACTACTCTATTTTGTGGGTGGAATGACTTGCAGGAGATAAAAGAAAAGGATGTTATATCATTTTTCTCTACATAGAGACTTCATGGAGAATATGTGTGATAGCAAAAAAAATACGAGTTAATTGGTACATAAGATTATCATATTTTGTGTGTGATGGTCCACTTGATGCTGCTTAAAAGATGGTTGAGTGTATGATGTTTCTACATCATACTTGGTACATAAGATTATCATATCTTGTGTGTGATGGTCCACTTGATGCTGCTTAAAAGATGGTTGAGTGCTTAGAGGATTCTGAAAAAATAAAAATTAGTTCTCCATTTGATTTTAAAACTGAAGTTGGTGCTTCGGTTGGATGGAGTTAGTGCTTCTAGGAGGGTTGGTGCTCTCAGTGAGTTGGTGCTCACTTGTGTAATCTGGGTTGGTGCTCTCAGTGAGTTGGTGCTCACTTGTGTAATCTGGGTTGGTGCCCATTTTGTTAATGAAAGCTATTGATTTGTCATGGTTTTTTACCCGAAAGGATTTTCCACGTGAAATTTGGTGTTCTCCTTGTTGATGTTTACTCTATCTTTCTTTTATGTGATTTCATGTGTTTAAGAGTTGTAAAATATTGATTCACCCCCCCCTTCTCAATATTTTGTGTGTTTTTCAATTCGTATCAGAATAGGGTTCCTTCGGAAACAGAGCTTAAACGCTTGGAGGTTAATCCTGATTATACGCATAGGTTTTCTTGAAGGTCTTGCTACGAATAGAGCACCTTTATTTGATGGCTCCAACTATGCATTCTGGAGTGTTTGAATGCGTACTTATCTAATGTCTCTTGGCTTTGATGTTTGGAAAAGTGTGGTTTCTGGTTACACAATTCCTCCAATGGATGTTGATCAGAAAAAGGATTTTAAAAACAATATAAAAGCCATGAATGCAATCTTATGTGGTTTGTCTGAGACAAAAATTGTAAGAGTTATGCATTGTGATACAGCTCACTTCAGAAAGCATATGAAGGAGATGACAAGGTTAAGAAAGCAAAACATCAGACTCATAGAAGAAATTTTGAAAGTCTGAATATGCAAGAAGAGAAAAACGTTGCTTCTTATTTTTTGTGAGAAGATGAAGTTGTTAACTCTATTAAGGGTTTAGGAGTAAAAGTTAAGGAGTCCAGTATGGTTCAGAAAAGTTTAAGGTCTCTTTCTTTGCGATTTGATGCAAAGGTTTCAGCGAATGAAGAGATGACAGAACTTGATAAGTTGACTGTTGATAAACTCCATGGCATTCTAACAGCCTATGAGATGAGAACTCTAATTCTTCGTCCAAAAGGAAGGCAGCCTTCAAAGCTACGAAGAAAGTAAAAGACAAGGAGTGTCTATCTAGTGAAAGTTCTGATGAAGAATCTGATTCTGAAGAAGCACATTTCATGAGGAAGTTGAAGAAAGGGTCTGGCAAATATAAAGGCAAGTTGCCTTTCAAGTGCTTTAATTGTGGCAAGGTAGCACATTTTGCAGCTAAATGTCCATATGCAAAAAGAAAGGACAGCAACTGTCACAAGAAGCCCAAATTCAACAATAAGTATAAGGGAAAAGAGAAGAAGTCTCAGAAATTCAAAAAGAGTCTTTATTCAAAAGAAGAAAGTTGTTCCTCCGATATTAGTGATGAAGACTCCTTAAGTGAAGAAATGTTGTTCATAGCCATAGAAGAAGTACATGCTGAAAATCAAGAAGATGAAGATCATGTTGATTAAGGAGGAGGAGAAGTGGATTTTGACGAAGAACTAATAAGTGCTCTAAGTGAAATCAAAAGACTTAGAAAGAAAAAGTCAGAACTTGAAGTTGCTCCTACAAGAAGAGAATGAGACGAAAACCAATCTCTTACTTTTGAAGAAGCAGAAAAATTGATAGCTGATTTGAAGGTTCAGGTCAAAGAAGCAAAGAAAAGGGAGGAAGAAGTTAGAAATCAGCTTAAACTCAAGGAAGAAAACTGTGAGAGACTTGAAGCTGAAATAGTTTCACTTAGAAAGCTAGATAAATCTTTGACAACTGAATCATGAGAAGATAAATTAGAAAAGTTTCATGTCCTTGGATAATGTCATTGGCTCACAAAAATCGTCTACTAATAAAGGTAGAGTCGGTCTTGAAGAAGGTCAAAATTCTAAGTCTACAAAAGAAGAACAGCAAAAGACCAACATGGACAGCACAAAGGATTCACCACCAAAAATCAAAAAAATAATGCCTTCCAAAGGCAGGCCTCCTATCTCAACACAAGCACTGATGATCGGGTTTAACAATTCTTTCATATATGGTTATTGTTTCTCTTGCAATTATTTTGGACACAAGGCAATCAACTGTACAGTGTTTGAAATGATTTCAGATATATGAGTAGGAACACTTTTGCTCCTCCAAGGAATTACAATGTTATATGTTATAAATGTAATAACTTTGGTCACAATGCAAAAGTTGTGAAAGTGGTATGACAGATTTCTCTAACCAGAACAAGATGGTTGAGAAAGAGGACAAAGCAAATCAGGTTACTAAGGTTTGGAGGAATAAGGAAAATGAAGTTTTAATAGAATCCTTGATTGTACAAACAGCCTTTCTTGCACAAAATGAAAAAGACATATTGTATATTGAAAGTGGTTGTTCTAGACATATGACTAGAGACGAGCAAGTTTCTTACTCTCAAAAGCACTAATGGAGAAAGGGTAAGATGTGATGGTAATTCATCTGCAAAAATCAAAGGTACACTTGTTTTGGATGATGATGAGACCAAAGTTGAGAATGTTCATATGTAGAAGGTCTGAAACACAATTTGCTAAGTGTGAGTCAACTGTGTGATCAAGGACACAGTTTAGTTTTCAATTAAGATTATTGTGAAATTAGTAAAGGTACTAAACATATTGTTGATGCAAGTAGGGCTGCTCACAATCTATACATTCTTGATGATATCAAAAGTGAAAAAAGTTGTTTGAGTCAGATGGATGAAAGTTGGCTATGGCATAGGAGGATGGGACACATGAACTTTGATGGTCTTGTCTGGATCAGCAAAAAGGAAGTTGTTAAAGACATTCCAAAGCTCACTAAACCTTCAAACATTGTTTGCAGAGAATGTTAGCTAGGAAAGCAAACAAGGAAGAGTTTCAAATCAAAAGAGTATTCTAGCACAAAGCCTCTTGAGTTGATCCATACTAATTTATGTGCCTCTACAAGAACTAGGAGTATGCAAGGTGAGAAGTATTTTATGCTTTTGATTGACGATTAACACTTTTTTAGGATAAATCGAAAGCAATTGAGAAGTTTAAGGCCTTTAAAGCCTTGGTGGAGAATGAGAAGGGTCTAAAAATTAAATGCTTACGTTCAGACAATGGAGGAGAGTTCACATCAAATTAGTTTATAAATTTCTGCAAAAAACATGGTATGAAAATACATTACTCAACTACAATGACACCACAACAAAATGGCGTTGTTGAGAGGAAGGACAAATCAATCCAAGAAATGGTTCGTAGTATGATTACTGAGTCTAAAGTGAATGATTCCTTTTGGAGAGAGGTGGTCCACACTGCTATTTACATTCAGAATAGGGGCTGAATAAGCAACATTAAACAAAACTCCATATGAACTTTAGAAAGGTAAGACTACTTTAGTTAAATATTTCAAAAAATTTGGTAGTCCTTGTTATATTAAGAGGGATGAAGACAATCTTGGAAAATTTGATCCCAAGGCTGATGAAGGGATTTTCTTAGGATACTCTTCTAAAAGTAAAGCTTATAGATGTTTTAACAAAAAATTATGCACATAGAAACGGGACTCGCCCGGACTCACCTAAACTCGGCGTGTCCAAGTCCGAGTCATGCTCACCGAGTCTCTGGGGCTCGGACTCGGACTCGTCAAGTCTCAAACTCGGCTACTGGCTGGGTTAGTAAAATGGCAAAAAAAATACATTTTAAAAAGTTTTTTTTAAATGAATGGTATCATCTTTGTTCACTACAACCTTCACCTGAGAATGAGAAAAATTAGGGTTACAACATGTTAGCCAATAGAAAAATAACACCCGACACCTTTATTAAATAATAAGTTTTTTTGGCTTCGTGGGGCGCTGCCCCTCTACTCCGCAAGGGGCGATGCCCCTTGACCCCACCTTGGGGGCACTGCCCCCAAACCCCTGTCGAAAAATATGGGGGGAAACTGCGTCGATAGAAGTAGGGAAAATTTAAGCTCCGAGTCTGACATTGATTGGATCGACCAAGTAGATATAGAGGTTGAGACTGTAGTAGCCATGGCAGAGGAGGATGGGAGAGCACAAGCACAGACAGGAGATTCAGAGGCAGATAGTGACACGGATGTTCCTGATGTTGGTGAGCATGGCATGGTGTCACGGGGAGCGGCTATGGCTGTCGAATCATCCAGGACCTACCTTAGACGCCTTCGCAGGGGGCCAGGGCCAGAGGGTGCAGGCTCCTCTGAGCCATAGGCTTGTAGTTGTATTTACCTTTGGTATTTGTATGAAACATTTGATGATCATCATATGATGACATGGATTTTTTATTCCATTAGTTTTGTAATATTGTATACATTTGACAATATTTATATATCTATGTTTGTTATTTCCTTCAGCTACAATTTGCGTTTATGCTTATGTGATTGATGTATACTTGTGTATGTAATCAAATGAGCCGAGTTTGATGATGTTATTGTGTCTTTAAGGTGTATTCAATAAAGGGTGCCTGAAACAAGTTTTAAATCTTTAAAAATCGCTAAATTTCTTGAGTTTTTCACTTTCCCGAGTCTAGCCGAGTCTGGAGCCGAGTCGGACGCCGAGTCCCGAGTCTGGAGCCGAGTCGGACGCCGAGTCCCAAGTCTAGAGCCGAGTCGGACGCCGAGTCCCGAGTCCGAGTCCGAGTCCGAGTCGGCCTTGCCGAGTCTGAGCCGAGTCCGAGTCCCGTTTCTTTGATTATGCAAGATTGTTGAAAGTGCTAATGTGAAGATTCATGAAGATGCTAACATTTACGACAAGGCACAAAATGATGATGGTAGTTGTCAAGTAGATGAAGAAAAAAGTGTTGTTCAACAAACACTTTCAAATGTACAACATGGGACAACAAATGCAAATTCTAGGAATACGCCTTCAAATGTACAACATGGGACAGCAGATGTAAATTCTGAAAATGCATCTTCAAGTGTTCAACATGGGACAGCAGATGTTATTAAAATAATATTATATCTATTCTATAATGGTCATCTTAGTTGTCAACTTAGTTGTCCTTTTTAGTTTGATTAGCATATCTATTGCTTCTTTTATTAGAACGCATAATTAGTTTTTTAGTTTTTAGCTATTTACCTTTTTAGTTGTGCTTTGTTGCAGTCTGTTTTGGGTCACACCTGGAGTTGCTGAGGCGAACATCTCCAACCGTGGTATCTTACAGTCTGTTTTGGGTTGTTGGAACGAACAGTGTTTAGTGCTCTTCTGCAAAAGTTTTTGCAGTTTTTGTTAAAATCGTGTCTATTGCTCATTGGAGGGTTTGCCGATTTTTCCTCAAAATCGTGGTTTCAAGCTTCTGAGGATTACATCAAGTTGGATAGTGTTGTGACGTTCTCACACATCGCCCCATTGCAAATGGGGACCCCCACTTTTTTTTCTCTAGGGTTAGTTTTTTTAGCTTGGTCGTTTAGGTCTTTGCTATTAATCCTTGCATTGAAGAGTTGCCAGAGGGCTCATTAGGATAGGATGAGTTAGTGAGTGGCCCTAGTCAGGTACATTAGGGTTCCTTTCTAAAGGCCTCCTCTTGGTCACCCTAGGACTTGTTTTAGGTTTTAAGCTTTGACTGAGAATATGAGAGACTCATGGCATCTTGTCAGGAGTCTAGGTGGATAAGTCTTAGCAAGGTCTTGCCTGAGAGATTTGAATTGGAGTCAGTCAAGGATATGAATCAAGGAATGAGCTTTTAGAGCAAAGGTCATCATGAGCCCCTTTAGGATTTCAATTTGTCATGGTTGATGAATGATGAAGCAAAGATCGACTGCAATCACCAAGCTTGAGAAAGAAAATTAAGGTAACAGAAGGCAATTTGAAGAAGAGAGAGAGATTCGCCTTTGTACCTCTTTGAGGGACTAGAGCGAATTCTCCACATGAGGGAATTCTTGCCTTAGTTTGATGAAGTTCTTTGCTTGTGGGCTTCGATTGATGTGAAATGGACATATTTATCCTTTGTAAGCGCCTAATGACCAGGTCTAAATTTGAATGTTTGGCAAATTGAAGAGGAATTTGATTGAAAGCATCAAATTCGCTCTTGTACCTCTCAGGAGGACAGGAGCGAATCCCTTAAAGAGCCTCTTTTGCCTTAACATCAAGCGAAGCTCTTGCTTTAAACCCTCATCTAAGGTGAAATCGAGCTAGGTGTTCCCTTTGAGATGAATTTGAATGAATTTTGATAATGGAGAATGAAGAATTTGGATAGAAAGACCAAATTCGCTCCTGTACCTCTAAGGAGGATAGGAGAAATTTTTCAAGTGAGAGATCTTTGCTCCAATTTGGATGGAATACTTCATTGCTAGGCCTTGTTTGATGCAAAATTCATTCATTCCCACTTTGGAGGAGTATGACCATGAAAATTAGACTTGGAAATTTGACAAAGAGATTGGAATGTGAGCTAGAACATCACATTCGCTCTTGTCCCTTCGAAGGGTACAAGAGCGAATTCTTCTTAGACTCCCTTTTTGCTCATATTTTGGATGAAAATCTCACTCTAGGGCTTCGAGAAGGACTAAATTGAACTCACCTTGGGGGATGAATTTGAGCAAATTTGGACTTAAAATTTGAAGGAGAAATTAAGAATTTGAGCAAGAGCAAATTTTCCTAGACTTCCCTTCTTGCTTCTTACTTGGGTCAAAATTGTGTTCCTAGGCCTTGATTGAAAGGGAATTGGTTCATGTATGCCTTTGAAAGTAAGTTGAAAAAAAGTTGTTGATGAAAATGTAAAGAATTTGTGCAATTTTGCCAAATTCGCTCTTGTACCTCTTAGAGGGACAAGAGCGAATTTCACTAGGGGTCATGTACCTTCCAAAGGTACACAAGCGAATTTGTCAAGACTAGATGTTTGACCCCAAATTTTAAGCAAGCGAAGCTTAAGGTGACTTCTAAGCATGATTCAAGGTGATAGCAACGTGAGAAAGGGTGAAAAGTGAGTGTTTGACTCAAATCCAAGCCTAATGCTCCTAATTCGCTCATGTCCCCTCCAAGGGTACAAGAGTGAACCTCTTTGAGGGGACCTTCTACCTCACTTAAATCATTGAATGGATCTTGTTTTGAGCAGGTTTAAAGACAAATTGACATGATTGTGATGAAAGAAGGAATCAAAAATCAAGATTGAGGCGAAGTGACATGAAATGAAGTATGAATGGAGCTAAGAGAAGAATTCGCTCATGTCCCTTCCAAGGGTACAGGAGCGAATTTCTTAAAAGGACTTCATTCCTCACCTAAGCCATTGAACTAATCTCATTTTAAGTAATAATGGAAGCAAATTGACTTGATTGTGGTGAAAGAAGGATTTGAAAGTCAAGCTTAAGGTGATTTGAAAGGAAAAGTATGAATTGGGCTAAGGAAGAAATTCACTCATGTCCCTTCCAAGGGGTATAGGAGCGAAATTTCTTAAAGAGAGTGTTTTGCTAATGAAATTGTGTTGAGAGCATCCTTGAAGGTGACCTAAGCTTTGCTACATTCTAAGTTTCATACAAATCTTAAGGATTAAGTGCACTTTCATCAAAGAGGTGAGAAAACTAGGAACATCTCCTAGTTCGCTCATGTACCTTCCAAAGGTACAAGAGCGAATTTTACTAAAGCATGTGCCTTGCCCTTTGATTGGATCAAATTCTTGATTTAAGGCTTTGTCTAACAAGGTATCATCTTGACCACGCCTTTGAACATGCACAAACATGAAGATTGAGCCAGCAAATTTGTGGAAGTGATGGAAGTTTGAGTGCAAATGAGGATTTCGCTCATGTACCTTCCAAAGGTACAAGAGCGAATTCTCCTAAAAAGCCCTATACCTTGCTATGGAACCTAAGGTAAACCCTTTTCTAGGTCAAATTGGTTAGGAGAGGGGTTGAAAATCAAGGAGCAAAGCAATGAGGATCAAGTTCAAGCATGAATTGAGCTAAGAAGGCCAATTCACTCATGTACCTTGCCAAAGGACAGGAGTGAATTTCCTAGAGGCATGTACCTTCCAAAGGTACAAGAGCGCATTGTGTTGAAAGAAGGTACCTTGCATAAAGTCATAAGAGAAATGTCTTGGAGGCCTCTTCAAGGATGATTTAAACCTTGCAACATCATCAGTCTCCTAAAAATCATATGAATTGAGCAAGCCTTGATCAATTTCTGTCTAAACTTGATGCATTTCTTAGAATCACTCATGTCCCTTCCAAAGGTACAGGAGCAAATTGCTCAAAAAGTGTGCCCTTTCCTCCCAACTTCAAGCAAAATTGATTTAAGTGTTTTCTTGTTGATAGTTTGGAGTGATAAATGCCATGAATATATCATGTACTTAACACCATCTTTTGTTTGTTTTACAGATCAACAAGATCAAGTTGGAGGGAGATCAGGCAAGGACATAGAGCATCTCTTCAAGCTTCATCATCATCAAGGACACTTCAAATGTGTGAAAGAAGACTCAAAGTGCTTCTAAGTTGAAAGAGTTCAAGTGTTCAAGCAATAGAGCAAGCTATCCTCAAGGTCCTCATTCTATCACATGGAGAAATCACAAGATATCAGAAGAGAGATCATACAAACATTTCGAGGCGATATGAGCTACCATAGAAGGAGTGGTGACTTGACCATGACTTCCTACCACCACTATACAAGATCAAAGAGGAAGCTTCACCAAACACAAGAGAGTCAAGGAAAGGTTCATCAAGTACATCAAGGACGATGGAAGATCAACCAAGGTCATCCCAGAACACGAGTATAGGACAAGGTGGCATCCCAGTCACTATTCTTCCAATCAGAATGTTCCACATCAGAATGACCAAATTCGATGAACCACACTTATGCACGAAGGCACAAACTCCGATGTACCTACCCTCGACTATCATTGGTCCACATAAACTAAATGTAATTTTCTCATTTGCTAAAGGAGTTTGTTATAACAATCCCTAATTAGGGTTTTCATCCTAAAATCCTAGCCATTCATTGTAAATTAATCAGAGCCATTGAAATGTAAAGAGCTCTCTATATAAAGCTCTACCTCTTCATTTGTAAAGGTTAATAGTCAGTAGAATAGTCAGTAGCAGAAGAATAGTGAATAAAATAGCAATTAGAGTAGAGTGGGAGGAGAAGGCAAGAGATTGTTGCCCAAAAGTGTGAAATAAACTTCATTTTTCATTGAAGTTATGGTGAAATGTGTTGTTTCTTGCAATACGCATGGTTTCTTGTTGGATCTTCATATTAGATGGTAGATAATTAGATTGAATGGAGGAATTGGTTGAATGCATTTGTGGGGAATCCTTTAGTCCATACCACTAGCCTCTTACTGGTTGTAAGTGTGCCCTGCATGGTCAACTAGCATTAAAAAGCTTAATTTCAAATTGTTATACGTCCATTGTTCATGCATTAACTTGGATGGTGATCAGTGTTTGATGGAAATGATTTGAACATATCCAAAACGTCCCTTAGAAGATTGCACTGAGCTGGTGTCGAATTGTTCAATCTGATGATGAGACCTAGCCCAGTAGGACTCCACCTAGTCGTTCATCTATTTTCTTACATTCTAGGTCTTAGAGTAGACTCTCTAAACCCTGTATCTTTTGTCATTTCTTTGTCTCCTAGCTAGTAGATAGGACTCAAGTTCCAGCAAATTAAGCATTCAGGCAATCAAACGTAAGTCCCTTTGTGAATCCAACATAATCACATCATACCAACAGAGCTTATCCACACATAGAGACCCTACATACCAGAACCTTGGAGTTATTTCGATTGATCCTTAGGCAAATCTTCAGCATTCGAATAACTTTGTTCAAGAGAGGATAAGATACCTTGGTATTTTATTCTGTGTTTGCATGTGCGTAAAAAACACATCAATAGATAGCTTTTGCTACTCTTGGACATTAACATTATGCATATCTTGGGAGGGTCTTCATAGCAGCAGAGTGTTCTTTGCATTGCATTTGTGATCAAACAACCTATAGGGTATTGAGAATGATGACCATTAGGGAGGGTATTAAAATAATATTATATCTATTCTATAATGATCATCTTAGTTGTCGACTTAGTTGTCCTTTTTAGTTTATTTAGTGTAACTATTGCTTCTTTTATTAGAACGCATAGTTAACTTTTAAGTTATTAGCTATTTATCTTTTTTAAGCGTTTTTGGCTTTCTGGCTTCAAGTTGAAGCTTTAGTTTAACAATCCGTTTTTGTAGAACACCGTCTTGTAATTCCTTTATATACATTGTATATTCGTAAATAATTCATTCAATTATCTTTCATGGTATCAAAGCAGGTCAATGGGGTTATATAGAGTTTGGCGAATTTTTTAATAAAAAAATTCGTAAGCCCTTACCTGAAATTTTTTAATCAATATTTTTATGAAAAAAATTGTTAAAAGTTTTCGAGGGTTTTGCAAATTTCGTGGGCTTTTTCTTAAGCTATAATTTGAAGTTCTGTTTGCAAGTTCATGGGCATCTAATTTTGTGGGCAAGGTCGAGGGCATTTTCGCGTCAAGATTTCTTTTGCAGATTTTTGCGACATCTTTTTTTTGGGCGGCGCGATTTTGTGGCCACCACTACTACCTCTCAGTTTTTTTTACTGGGCTAATTTCTTCAGATCGGACTTCAAAAAAAGAAAGATTTTGTGCGCAGATTTTTTGGCAGGGTTGCGTAAAGAGGGTCGTGAAGATTTGTTCCACCCACGTTTTTCTGCTCAGTGGGTTCTAAGCGGTGTGATTTATTTTTCGCATCTACGTGCTTCCAGCGTGATTTTTCGATGCCAACCTTTGTCAAACTTCTGCATTTTGTTTTACATCAAGTTTTTTTGGGGTGGGCGGCACAATTTGCACAATTTTCACTTTTTTACTGGGGGCACGACATTTTTTTTGTTACGAATTTGTTTTTCCTTCTACCTACGTCTTTACACGGCAATGCCTATTATTTTCCCTCACACAACCTTTCTAAACAACGATTTTGGCAAATTTTTTGCGATCCGTGTTTCCTTCGGCGGTCCAAATCTCTTCTAAACTACTTTTTTCTGGGTCGCGTTTCTTTTGGCACAATTAGGGTTTCTGCAACATGGAAGCTATCGATGAAGGGTTTTCTAATTTTTTCCCATTAAAAATTATTGTCAGGTTTTTATGACTTTTCCCTTAAAAAAAAATTTATTTCTAGGTTTTATTGATTTTTTCCACAAAAATGTTTTTTTGGGTTTTCTGGTTTTTCTCCACAACAAATCATGGGAGGATTTTGCTTTATTTTTTCCTCAAAAATCAGGGTTTTGCCACGTGATGTATGGTGTTTTGCCATGCAACATTTTAGAGTTTTCACGATTTTTTCCTCAAAAATTGTTTGTGGGTTTTCATGATTTTTTCCTCAAAAATTGTTCGCAAGGTTTATAATTTATCCTTAAAAATTATCATTTGTAATTCGCAAAGTTTGCGTGGGATTTTGATTATCTGGATTTTACCCTTTTTTCCACAAAAACGATGATTTGTAACCTCAAATTTCTTGGTTTGTTTTCGATTTTCTCCTAGAAAATCATGAATTCTCTTTTGGAGGATTCCTGTTTCAGGGTTTGACGGTTTTTCCCACAAAAATCGTGGTTTGTTGCAGATTGTTTTCGGTCGCACCTGGCATTGCTGGGCAAAAATCTGCAACCATGGTATCTTGCAATCTGTTTTGGAGTTGCTAGAGCAAACAGTGCTCAGTACTCTTCTGCAAAAGTTTTCGTGGTTTCTACTAAAATCGTGTTTGTTGCTCTTTAGAGGGTTTGCCCGTTTTTCCTCAAAATCATGATCTCAGGATTTTTCGCTTCTATAATTCGCGTGTGATAGTTCTATAACTCACGTGTGAGTATTACATCAAGTTGGACAGCTTTTGGAACTCTTGGTCATTAACATTTTGCAGTTCCTGGGAGGGTCTTCGTAGCAACAAAATGTTCTTTGCATTGCATTTGTTATCAAAAGACCTGCAGTGTCTTCTGTAGGGTATTGAGTACGATGACCATTAGGGAGGGTATTAAAATAATATTAAATCTATTCTATAATGGTCATCTTAGTTGTCAACGTAGTTTGTTTAGTGTAACTATTGCTTCTTTTATTAGAATGCATAGTTAGCTTTTAAGTATCTCAAAGGTACTATGGATTATGCGTTATGGTATCCTAAAGGTATTGATTTTACAATTACAACTTATACAGATGCAGATTGGGATGATTTTGTTGATGATAGAAAAAGCACAAGTGGAAGTGCATTCTTTCTAGGTGGTTGTCTTGTATCTTTGTTAAGCAAAACGCAAGCTTCTACTTCATCATCTACAGCTGAAGCGGAGTACATTGCGGCAGTGTCTTGTTGTACAGAAGTTCTATGGATGAAGCAAACACTGAAGGACATTAAGATAGAGTAAGACCATCCTATATCTATTTTTTGTGACAACACAAGTGCTATTAATATCTCTAGAAATCTAGTTATGCACTCTAGGACTAAACATATTCCTATTAAGTATCATTTTCTGAGAGAACAAGTTAATAATCAGCAAATTAAGTTGGAATATGTTTCTACTAAAGAGCAAATTGTAGATTTGTTCACTAAGCCTCTACCAAAGGAAACTTTGAATTTTTGAGGGAGAAGTTAGGAGTTATTTCAATCCATCTTTGATTTGTTGTTATGACTCGGGGGAGTTTTTATTGTCATATTCTTTGCCCCATTTCAGTTATGCAAGTTGATATCAGTCATTAATGTCAAAGGGGGAGTAGTAAGTCAAGGGGAGCAACATTATTTCAGAGCAGTTTTGGTTTCAGTTTAGTTGCAGATGGAGTTGCCATCAATGACAAAGGGGGAGTTTGTTGAAAATTTTGTCATTGATGTCAAAGGTTTGTTGAAAAGAGAATTGGAATCAAATACTAGTCAAGTTGTTGATTATTCATCAAATTTTCTCAACTATTCAATTACTTGCTTGAGCTAGTTGCTCACTTGCTTCAGCTACTTGATTACCTGGTTGAGCTACTTGGTTGTGTGCTTGAGCTGCCTGGGTGTCTCCTTGAGTTGGTTGCTTGTCCACTTAACCTGCTTGCCTGTCTACTTTCTTGTGCCAAGTCAAGAGTATCTGCCATGTCATCCTTTAAAGGTTGACTCTTCAAACAATCAATAAAAAGAGGCAAACTTACTTTTATTATGGGCTGCGATCGTTTTAAAAATGGCAGCTAGACATAGTATGCCTTCATACCATATTTTTTCAACACTTTATTGGACTGCGTCAAAATTTAATAATAGGTGTTTTTGTTGGAAATGTTTTCTACTTTTATTTAATTTTTGTATCCTTAGGTGTAATGGCCTACAAAGTTGCAATAACCTATGAAAGTGGGGCGGCTTTTTTTTTTTGTAAAGTTTCAGACCTTTATGAACCGAATGTGGTATTTGTTGATTCCTTGTATGCGTGGAAGAAGATTCTCACAGGCTTCAAGCCTTTTGTAACGTTTTTCTGCCGACATAGATTCTTTTTGAATAATACATGAGATCATGGATAAAGAGGCCAGTGATTTTTGTCATCTCTGTTTGAAGATGTGTTGTTCTTCGTATCAGGTTTTTACTTGGGAGAAGACTTTGGATGTGTATATAGTATACGCTAATTCAACACAATTTTTTTATCTATCACGTTTTTGAGTTTATGCTGTGAAAACGTGTTGACTAGCATATGTGATTCTGTGTTGGAGAAGTTATTTTACAGCGGATATGGTGTGAGGTTAGTGTGACACTACTCTATTTTGTGGGTGGAATGATGTGTAGGAGACAAAAGAAAAGGATGTTATATCGTTTTTCTCTGTTATATCGTTTGGCTCTACATAGAAACTTCATGGAGAATATGTGTGATAGCAGTAAAAAAATGAGTTAATTGGTACATAAGATTATCATATTTTGTGTGATGGTCTACTTGATGCTGCTTAAAAGGAGGTCGAGTGTATGATGTTTGAAGTGCTTAGAGGATTCTCAAAAAAAAAAATTTAAGTTCTACATTTGATGTTAAAACTGAAGTTGGTGCTTCAGCTGGACGGAGTTGGTGCTTCTAGGAGGGTTGGTGCTCTCATTGAGTTGGCGCTCACTTGTGTAATCTAGGTCAGTGCCCATTTTGTTCATGAAAGCTATTGATCTACCGTGGATTTTTACCTAAAAAGGATTTTCCACGTGAAATTTGGTGTTCTCCTTATTGAAGTTTGCTCTATCTTTCTTTTATTTAGTTTCATGTGTTAAAAAGTTTTAAAATACTGATTCAACTCCCTCCGCACCTCAGCATTTTCTATGTGCTTTTCAACAAACACATTTAAAAGAGACAGTGGTAGAGATCATTATAAGGCAGTGACTGTAATATATCATTTGACTTCATTAGAAAGAGTGCTATGCAGTGAGTGTAATACAGTGTTGGACTATTAAGAATAAGTGTGATCTTACTAGGAGCGATTTTATTATAATCACCAAATGATGAGATATTAGTGCATTTATCAATAGCTGCGATTTAATTATTATTAGGAATGTTTCTTATAAGGTGTGGTTTAAGTTAAGGAAAGGAATGCAATGAGAAGACACGTCTCATCAATGCTCACAGGGTATGACTCTTTGATAAGTATACATATAAATTACAAATGGAGGAATATAGGGAAAATCATCAAACAAGAGAACAAAATCTGATATAAGAGATCAGAATTTCAGATATACAGTCATTACACATTGTACCAATAATTTGGTATGAAGACTAATGTCTATGGCATCGAAGGGATCAGGGAAAAAGACGTTAAGTCTGCATCAAAGAAGAAATCAGAATTAAATACTATCATTATCAGAACAGAAGATTGGTATGTTGTATCTTACTCATGATCATATGCTTGTTTACATTTATGTTATGTTATGTCTGTGTTCTATAAGGAATAATAAGCAAATATATATAACTGTAATATAAGTTATTATATTTATTCGGGTATGAATACATATAAGGAAGTATTGTCAATAAGAATTGCATTTGTTAATAATAATAGATCATATATATATAATACATGAAAGACTATTATATTAATGGCCTACTCTTTAATCATTCACTATTGCCTTCGAGAGGATAGGTTGGTATGTGTAGGGAGAAGCGGAGTAAATTCTCACAAGATAGGTAAGACCGAGATGGGGTATGGACAGAATACTGAAACCTCAAGGGAGCCTACTTGTAGACTGGTTTCCAAGCGCCCTATGACAGTAAATCCCCGTCCTCCATTAAGGTTAGGAAAGAAGTAAGGATGGGGCCTAAATATAATAACTATTGATTGTATTATGAATAATTAATTGTTCTCTAGTTTCAATAATCTGATTGAAGGCATGATAAATGATGGTGATGTATGTTTAATTATGGGAAACAGGCTTACTCCTAGTAGGGGACATTACAATCTGTCTGCAAATTGTATCTGGCAGGCCTATATTAGGATTGTGTCCCCAATGCTGATAACCTGAATTGACACCATGTCACACTGTCTGGCAAATTAAGAGAATAATTTACAGCTTTTGAAAAGGAAGACATACAAAGATTATTCAGGCAAGCCAAACTCTCGGCAAGGCCAGCTTTGACGGTGCCTCTCAAAATTCTCGAAGAAATGATCTACTACAGTTGGGTAATATTCTGTTCTTGAGACTAAATTTGAGATAGTTTAAGCTAATATTTATGTTGAGGACTGATATGATAAAGTTTAACCATATCAATCATGGAGTGTCACAAGACAATCTAAGACTTCGATTAAGATAGGTAACCAGAAATAAATGACAGCAATATACACACATATGCCATAGATATTACACCAAATACCTCATGATAAGGACTACACTTTTATTGTCCTGTCACATAAACATGATAACGACATTGCCTTAACCCCAAGCATTACTAAGATTCATCCAGTGATTCTGCCACCTACCTCCTCAAACAGTTTTTATGAGTGACAAAAACTAAATTTATGGAAAAAAATAATTAAGCCTAGGAATCTGTCTCCAAGTCTGCAAATAAAACCAACATAATCCAGAAATGAACTTGCAATTTGCATTCTTTAACAGATAAATTAAACTAAAGGTCTACAAACTAAGTCAGATATGCCATCACCTAGTTCAAAACAGAGACCAAAAATATTTCTTCTAACACATTTAATTTCATCTGTATGAATGCAATCACTTTTTTGGAAGTGACACTGATTGATGGAAGAAAACAAGGCATGCCCAGAATCACAAAGGCGCTAGTAGCTCGGTACACCAACACAACGAGCATAGGCATGGTAAGGTTCTAGGTTTGAGTACTAGTTGATGCATAGAATTCATCATGGGTAAATAAAGTGAAATATATCCTTAAACATTTTTAGTCTTCATAATCTGTATCTGTGAGTATCCGTCACAGGGATAGCTGTGTAATGTCAGAAATTGAGTCCTTTTTAACGCATCTTCGTAGAAGGGGATAACCGATACATACATAAATTAAAGCTTCTGGGTAATTAAAACCCAGAATCATTTTAAATTTTAAAGCAGAAGAAAACGCCTTAAAGTCGTAAGTTATAACTCCGTTATGGTTTACACAATTGAGATATACAAACCTCACGAATGACGGCTGTTAAGTTGGAAGTGACTTTTGAATTAACGACTGCATTTTGGGCAGTACGCTCATCCAGGCCAATCTTGAGAAACAGTTCCAAAGCTTCCCCACCATTGTCATCTTTGTTCACCATTTTGCTGCGCATAAAAAATAGTAACAAAATACTGTAAAGACTTCAAAAACAACAAAACCTCTTTAATAACTATTTTGTTTCAAACTTCGATGCACTCTCTGTAAAAACTGCAAAGATAACGTACAAACTTAGTATCAATTAAAATCTAAGAAGAAAATACCCATGCCAGTCACTCACATACTCGATTTCAAATGCCCAAACTAAGCAAGCCAGACGCAAAAATTTAGTTGCAATTACATTAAGAATATAGGTTCAAAAGAAAAGAAAAAATCCTTGACAACCTCTTCAGAAATATACATACTGTCTATATTGCACAAGGAAATCAAAAACCCTAGTTGCGATTCGAGGGTTTTTGGAAGTTGTACAAAGCATTAACAGGAAACGTCCGAGGCAGCTGATGAGAGAAAATTTGTACCAGATATTGTTATTATGGTCGTAAATCCACAGTTATTCTTGAAATGAAGTGGTTTTGTAGTCTCCGTAATTTGACCCTCAGACATACAAACCTAAACCGCAACGAAGCGTAAGATTTGCTCGATCTTAGATAGCTTTAAATTTGTGTTGCAAATTTTTTACGATGCTACGAATTTTCTTTTATTCCTATTTGCCCTTCTGCTTTACTACCGCTCTACTTAAACATTAAAGTCAACAGTCAACGGTAATATTCAACAAATTAATGTTTGAGAATAGTCGCAGTTTTGTAAATGATCTTTAGTTTAGTTGTTTGTAATTTTTAATATTTTCATAGATCAAAGGTTGTAATTCAATTGACTGAACACAATTAATGAGGATGATGATATATTGTTTGATTATGTTATCTATCAAGGTTAAAACCTTCTAAAGGTATGATTTATAAGAGATCGGATTGAGATTGTACCTTGGACTAATTTAGTGGAATGGTTTCTCTTTGATCTTTAGCTCTCAACCAAATAGGTATCATCATAGATGCGTGCTCTCATATCGAATAGAAAAATAATCTCTCAACCAAATAAGTATCATCATAGACTTGTGCTCTCATATTGAATAGAAAAACAATCTCTTGAATGATATAAATCTTATATCGAATGTGTGGGTGTGTTAAATTGTGGAATATATGGTTAAATATATTGATAGATGAATTTTCAAAAATTAGTGTTTTATTAATATATGTCATAGGAAATATAATGGTGTTTGATATATAATTTTTCAATTAGTTTGTCAAGTATGAATCAATCCTTTGTCTAAATTTTTTTATCACTATAGTTTCTAATCTTGAAAAAACATTTGATTTATTATTTAATTCACTTTATTAATGCAATCTTCACTTGTATCCATGCACAAACCTTCACAACTGTAGCTATTCTAGCTCCAAAACGACATGCCATGTCATGATGTGGCTCCAAAATCACATGCCCTCGCATGATGCCATGAGACACGTTCTGGGACCCACCATCGGGCTGACATGGAGGCATGTTGTCATTTTGTAGTTGATAGAAAGCATTTGCACACTACTAACATTTTTCGATCACTCTCACAGTCACGGTCACGAACACGGCTACAATTTGTAGCCACATGTGTCCAAAAATTTGAAATGTCAAGTGTAAACTAAAAAAGCCTCAAAAACTGTTTTGGAGGCAGAATAGTTGTGTCCAGCGAGGGAGAGCCGAAAGGTCGAGAGAAATACTCTGGAGGTGGAGGTTTTGGTTGAATCATAGAGTGAGGAGAGTTGTGGTTGCCGCAAAGAAGAGCTTGCTATCCAGTCGAGGTATGTTAAACATGTGCATTGTATGATTTTTATTTTTATTTTTAAACTCATTGGGGTTTTCCTGAGTCCACCAAAAGGTCGAGAGAAATAATCTAGAGGTGGAGGTTTTGGTTGAATCACAGAGTGAGGGAAGTACCAACAAGTATTGGTGATCTGAGAGAGTTGGCATGGTTAGATTTGTCAAGATATGGCTTCAACGGGAGGCTTCCTGCAGAAATTCTCGGCTTGAATAAACTGAAGCATATAAATTTCATATACAACCATTTTTGTAGACAGATTCCTCAAGGGAAAGTGATCTTTATTTTTCCAACAACTCCATTTCTTCATAATGATTGTCTATGCGAATAGCCTCTTCCCTGCTAAACATGTGCATTGTATGATTTTTTTTTTAAAAACTCCTTGGGGTTTTCCTGAGTCTGCTAACATACCTCCAATTTTGTGTGTAGGGAGGAGGGATTGTATCACAAAGGTGTGCGGGAGGCATCAAAATTGGACAAGAGGGTTTGTGGCTACGAAGGTGAGGTCAAACCCACATGCATAATATGAGCGGTACAGTTTACAGATATCAATTGCTAACATGAGGGTTTTTTTGGTGCAAGGAGGAGGGATTATAGCGTAAAGGTGGACGGGAGGTGTTAAGATTGGAGTGTAGGTTTTGGCGGCAATGGTAAGTTCAAACCCTAATGCATAACACAAAATTTATTTTCTATATTTATGTGTTAATCCAGTTTGTCATATTTTGTATGTATGTGTTGATCCAGTTAGAATTAGATCTGAAATAAGCCTATGGTAGTCTAAGGCAGGGCTGCCATAGATTATGCAGAGTTGAGTAAAGTAAGAATTTGATTTTGAAAAGAAAAATGTATTTTTGCAGTTTTGTGTCTCCCTAATTCAAATTATGTCCATTTGTTCTATGATGAAGTGTAAGATGAAATCTTGGTGATTTTTGTGTAGAACTGCTTTTAACAGATTGGGTACATGAATAAAACTACAAGCAATTGATTCTAGCAATAGTTATTAGTGTGTGTTTTGATGTTTATGATATATAGTGCAATATCAAGATGTCCATCATGTAGTTTGTTACTGGTAGAGGCAAATTTTATAACATGTAAAGTGCTTATTAAGATATTTTTGTCAATATGTTGCAACTTATCTTTCAGATTTGTATTTTCCTGAACAATATAAACTTCATTACGAATCTCTTTATGAAATGGTTCAAATATATTCAAACATTTATTGATGTTTTACAGAGAAACTTCTATTAACTATTGCAACCATTCATGGTAGATTCAAGTTCTTTTTAAATTAGCATACACCATTAGCTCTATAATGCATCATTATGGGTTCCATTTTTTGTGGAAGTGTTGGCATGAGAAGTTGGGATCTTTTGCAACACATTCACGATTTTAGGTCACTTATTTCATAACTAGATTTTTATCCCTAAATCTAAAATGCAGAGGCTTATTCCTATCGAATGAAACTTTTATGTTTGCATAGATGCTTTTAGATTTGAATTGTACAGTATGGATAAATAAGCTGCAAAATATTCCAATTAGAATCACTAATCAAAACCTTTTATATTTTCAAATATATAGAGATGAAACATTAGACTAATGACAATGGAATTGCATATTTTCTTATTAAAAAAGGACATGATACAAGACTTTGTTTCTTGTAGCAGTTAAAACTTAAAAGCAATTGCTATTTCTTTTGTACTATTATAAATATACCCTTTTCTCTAGAATATTAAGTAGAAAAAGTAATATAATTGATGTTGAAGCAGCCTTGTACTCATGAAAATTTTATCAACTTATTTTTCAAGTTGATAATAAAATCTGGTTGTGGATGATTCATCTAAATATTAAATCTATTTTTCATTTTAAATGTTATAAATTACTCTTTCTCCTCTCTAATACGTTGTCAATTAAATAATTTAAATTATATTTAATCCCAAAAAGGCCTCTAAAGAAAAATAGAAACCCCCTTGTTTCACAATTGGGGTTGAGTAGTTCTCCTCTATTTTGGGTAGATCAATTTAATAAACTAGAGTAATCTCCCCAGAAATCAACACTTACTCCTTGATTTAATATTCTTTGGCTATAACTCAAGGTGATGATGGATAACAAAGTGGTGTGTTTTTAACCATCAAATTTTTTTATCATTTGCAGTGTTCAAGTGGACATGTCAGGAAACCAAGGTTTGTTGTCTAAGTGGTGGTTGGGTGAAGAAGAGTCAACAGGTATGTATATTTGCCTAATTATATGTGCCAGTTTGTCATAGTGAGCAGAGCTATGAAAGAGGAAATGTTAATTTTATTTGTTTTTTATATGGAAAAATTAAAATGGTTTGAAAGCATCCAATGTTTTCTTGTGCCAATGAACCACAATTCCATTGTTTTATTTGTTGAAAGGTTGCATGATAGGGTCCAATATTTTAAGAGTTAGAAAATAACAATAAAATGTTGTAAAAGATTATGGTTTTATATAATTTGTTGTTGCTTGTGGTAGAGGACTTTATTTTACATGTCAATTGTGGGTTGCTTGCTTTCTTTAACTTTTCAAGTGTTGTGTTCCATTTCTTTAGTCAACAAATTATACATATGTTTGTGTGTATGTGTGTGTGTGTGTGTGTGTGTGTCACTCTCTCTCTCTCTCTACACACACACACACACAAACATACATATATACACGACAATGTGAATTTATGTGTATATATATGTAAATGTGTGTATCGACAGAAAACAGTTGGTAGTGGGTGGAAACATAATAAGGCTATGCAACCCTAAGTATGTGTTTCTATGTACGTCATTGGTACAAAAGTGTCATTTTTGACCTTCAGTTTCTAATTAGATTGCTAAACGAATGATTTTGTATATAACCCTCAAATAAAAAATAAAGTAACTTGACTTCATTATATATCATTTAATCACAATTATGTATATAGAATCAAGACATGTTAGACCTCACTCAGACTAGAGTCTTCATTATTGTTTGCACGTATTTTTAAGGAGAATTCATGAGAGAATGTGTATTGTACAACATCTAGAGCATCTTACATTAAGACTATGTAAGGATTTCCTCCTCCTCTCCTACTACCTCCCTTAGTTCTACCTCCTTACTTGCTAGAGTCTCCTTCACTTCTAGAACCTTTATGTTTCCCTTCTTCTCATCCTTTTGAGCTATAGGCTTAATCCCTTTTAATCTCCTACTAGAATCCATATGTGCATTTGGGTTCTAAGGTATTTCCCACCATTTTTTTTGAATTTTCTTTTTAAGGTTCCTTTCAACACTCCTTTCTCACACTTTCTAGCTACATGACTTACTTTCCAAAATTTGAAACAATATGCAAACAAACTCTTTACCCTTGAACCCACTAATAACTTGTGATTTATTGCATGATGATTAGGCTTGGTCAAATCAATTCTTGCATAAATTCTAGCATGTGAAACCAATTCCTTATTCGGTGTAGCCACAAAACTATATAATACCACCTAAGCAATTGGCATTCACTTTGAATACTTCTTTTAATCATCATTTCATAACTTCTAGGTTTGGATCCATAAAGGTTCTTTCATCAATTCCTTAATCAAATCAAATCTTGGAGAGAATGCATGTAGATATAGACTCAAAATTCTCATAAATCACAGTCCCCCTTTAATTTTTTTAACCCTATCATCTTTAATTTGAAATGTTATTTGTAGAAATCTTAATGCTAAAAAAATGATAACTACTTTGGGACAATTTGAGTAATGTTACCCCATCAAGTTTTTTATTTGATTAATTATAGTCCAAATGTCAATGAGCTTCACTATGCAGTAGTTTGTTGTCAACTTCAGATGCAAATGAATGGAAGAATTTGATTGTTAGAAGTCGAATAAAGGTGCTATTAATTAAAGTATAAGGAGACATACAAATAAAGAGAAACAAAACACCCCAACTATATCATTGCAGCTTGAATTAGTGATATGCTATAGGACCCTATTTAAATATGACTTTTACAAGCACTTGTAACATCTTTTCAAGTGTTTCGTAATTTCAATTTTGTTAGGGAAAGGTGCATTGTCAATTTTATGATTTTTTTGGTAGTTACCATCCATGGAGGGTACTCATCATAATTGTCAATATACCATTTAGAAGCCTTTGAGCCTATATTTGTTATTTAATTATTTGCAGGCGAATAATGCATATATCTTCCCTGGATTTGGTTTAGGCTTGGTCATGTCAAGAGTAATTCATGTCCATGATGATATGTTATTGGCAACTTGTAAGTCTTTTTTTAATTTTATATAAATCCTATGCATGAAACCTTTTGGATTATGCTCAATATAAATGACATAAACATCGACTTTTTATTGTGTAATATCTCAAGCTTTAGCTCAACAAGTAATTAAAGAGCGTATAGAGAAGGGTCTCATATATCCACCATTTCAAAATATCAGAAAAATATCAGCTCACATAGTTGTAGAAGTTGCTGCAAATTCCTATAAACTAGGTAAGCCCTAAACTTATTAAGGAGGAGCTAAGAGTTAAAATAGAGATAATGGACATCTTGAACATAGATATGAAAGTAATCTGCATCGATGGCAATTGAAAGGAAAAGAAAACAACAACAACAACAACAACTAGATAGCTTTATGTTATGACCATGTTTTATTCTGAATTTCATCTTTTAGGATGCAATTTATAAATTGCATAGTGCTTTGTAAATTAATTATTAATGTTGTCATGCTTCAACATTGGATGTTTCTAGTACAATACTAAATATGGATATTATGGGGTAACATTTTTCATAGGCTTGCTATGCCAGGTTGTCCTCGAAAATGTTTGGAAAATGAAGTATTTCCAAGACATTTCAAATTGACCGAGGTTGAAAATGAAAGGCTGAAGGGGATGATTACTGAGTTGCAAAGGAGATGCACTGAACTGACTAAGAAGTTCATGGAGCTGAGCGATAAGAATGTGGACTTGGAGCTAGAATTGTGTAGACAACAGATGTTGATTGAGAAACAAGAAGCGGGGCATGAGGTAGACATGAAACACCAAAAAAAATTAACTAACTAGTTTAATGGCATGTTTTTGATTAAGGAAAAAGCAAGTTTTGAAGGGGCCCGAAACCCTTTACAGGCAGAACTTAAACAACAAAGCTACGAGAAACAGAAAAGAACATAATCCACAAAAAACCAGCGGAAAACCGAAGAAAACCCAAAAAAGCCCCATAAAGCCAGCAGGCCTTCAAGCATTCAGATTTTTTCTAGGGCTTTAGCTAGGGTGTTGTTGATTTCATACAACTCTTTGATGTTATCTTTGAAGTTAGGGGGATCCTTTGTTGAAGCAGCCACAACTTTCTTGATACTGGCCCTAGTTCTCTTCGCAGTACCACCCACCGGAGTAGCATCACCGCTTCCAATCTGGATGGTCTCTTCCTCCAGGTCAAGATCCACAACTGATTTAGGAGTGCAGGTATGATCAACGACCTTGGCAATGTCCTCCAGGTTTTTAGTGACAACAGAGAGGATACTTGGGATAACTCCCATCAGATTTTTCATCGCTTCTTTTCCCTCTTCCAGTGATTTTACCTTATTCTCCATTTCCTGCTTGCAATTAATATGCTCTCTGTTTTCATCCTCCCTCTTTTCATCTATTTTTATCCCTTTCTTATCCAAGTTTTTTAGGGTCTCGTGGGTCCATCTATTGAAATCCATTCTAGCCTCAGAGAGCTTCTTGAGGTTATCTAAGATAAGCCCTTTACTAGCACTTTCCTTGTCCTCACTATCCCTATCCAGAGTGAGGTCCTTCTCAAAGTCTTTGTTCATTTCCTTCTCAGAATTCACTCTGGTTTCCTCGTTATCCTTGGGTTCCGCTTCTTCCATCAGATGGTTGTTGTCCTTACCAGGGCATTCACTGAGGGTAAGGCTTTCTTGACCAAGCTCATTATCGGCACTTTCTTCCTCGTTACCCAACTCCTCGTCTTTCCAGCTGTCTTCACCATCAGAGTCATCCGTCTCCATTCCGTTGCTTTCCTTAACAATGTCCTCTGTTTCCAACCCAGGGATGCTTTTCCTTTTTTTGCTGGAGGACGCTTTCTCCTTGCTAGTTTCTCCCTCTTCCATCTTTCTCTTGCCCGAAGAGGCAGAAATCCTCTTATTTTCCAACAGGGCGAGGGTTTTGCAATGCTCATAAATGAGCAGCAGAAGCCCGTAGTGGAGAATCGGGCTGAAAGGGTTAGTCCTGTGTTTATTGAGGGACCTGGAGAGGGACCAAAAAAGGTAGTAGGGCAAGGATACCTTTTTGTTGTGTCTGAAATGGTTTAAGAGCATGAAGTGGTAGGTGTGGGTCTTGGAGAAATGACCTTCAACCATGATGTACTCCATAATTGCATTCAGAACCCAGCCCCACAACTTCTTGATATTTGCAGCTTCGTAGTAGCCCCCAGTAGCCTTGCCAATTTTAGCCCTCTCTTTCTCTTTTCGCGGGAACGGGTTAACCGCATTGTTGGAGACTTTAAGGTCTCAAAAGAAATTAAGCCCAGAGTGGGGCATTTCGGTCACAGTGGAAATGAGCCCAACGTCCAGCTTAAACTTAACTCCATAAAGTTTAAAAGAGCCATTAGACCAATTTTCAGAAATCTTGGAAATAGCTAAGTTAACCCTACCTTTGTCATAGTCCTCAAGTTTCTCCATGAAGCTGGTAAGAGAGCACTTCTCCAATTTCACCCAGACTTTTGGCATCGCTTTCCAGGTCGACGTATTGTTTGGTTCTTCCCGCCTTAGGTCTCCTCCCATCTTCGGATACGGGCTATCTGCTATGTTTCTCTGCAAATTATAACCTTCTTTCCCGATGTTGCTCAAGTTTTCAAATTGAGTAACCCACAAAGCGTGCGGCAATTTATTAGAGATAATAGAAGATCTGTCATAGCGCCAAGTAATGATGGCCTTTCCAACAAGGCATAAATGATGCTTTTTACTTGTCATGATTAAATTGTCCTTCTCTCCCCGTATAACGGTCCTTTCTAATGAACTCTTTGATATTTAAATTGAGATCCTCCTCGTGCCAAATCATTTAGGAGTCAGAGTTGACTCCAGTACTCGCTAAGCAATCCGCAACACTGTTTTGCTCTTTGAAGGCATGTTGAATAATAATTTCTTTGAAACTGGCAATGATCTCCCTAGCTTTCATGATGATATTTTCAATAGACCAGGAAGGCTCTGATTCCCCCTTTAAGCACTTTATAATATTGAGTGAATCTTCCTCAAGCCATATTTTATCATAATTTAGATTTTTGGCTATAATTAAGGTATTCAAGGCTGCAGAGGCTTTAGCAAAATGGCTAGTCTGATTCCCCAGAGGACCAGCCATCGCCTTAAGACAACTTCCAGCAAAATTCCTGACAATGCCCCCATATCCAGCTTTACCCAAATTCCCTTTAGAGGCCCCATCAAAGTTAGCCTTAATCCATCCCTGCAGGGGAAAACACCAGACTAGACCTTCTCTTCTAGTCTCCTTGCTAGTAGTAGTGGTATATTAATGGCATGTTATGAAGCTTTGTAAAAGTATATTAATGACTTTTGTTGAATAAAAAATCAGTAATGATGCAAACTATTTATGGGAAGATATATTGAATAGTTATTGAACTGTTATTTCAATAAAACAAATTGAGTTCATTTAAACAGGTTGAATGGTTCTTTCAACAATTTTTATGGATGATGAATGGTTATACATGGATTTTTCAATAGGTTTCATATGAATTGTAATAACATGGCTTTTTTATGTGATCTCTATATATTTAACTATGATAGATTAGAAGAACATATCTTATGTTCTTCAATGTGGAAAATAAACTAATAGTAGTTGGTAAAAGTTATATCATCGTTTCCTTCAATTTTACTAATGGTTTGTACTTATTGTAATGATATAATCATATAAACTAATTTATGTTTATGTTTAATAGGAAAATGAAAATGAATCCACATGCTCTAATTAGATATTTGTAGGTCATTATTCACAAAGATTCATAAGGTTTTATTTCTAAATAGAAGTCATTCCCAGGTTCTTCAATATCATAGTTTCCACTTATGACTAACCTTGTTTCATTTAAAAAAATAGTTAACTTAGTTTGTGAATTGGGTTTTGAAAGTAAAACTACAGTATCCAGTTCTTTTCATATGTCTTATATGATAAATGGTCATGCATGGTTATATGTGGCTTTCTCATGGCTATATGGTTATACATGGTTAAATATGATGAATGGTTATATGTGGCTTTCTGATATGTCTTCCCTTTGATAGATATGTTTGGAAGGTGTTGTAAACTTTGTTTAGTTGATGTCACTAGATTCAAGTTTTAGAAGTCTGACATTTGAAATCTCTAACAAATGGTGATGAACGAAATCAATAACCTTGTTGAACTTGATCATAAAAAATGAAGAGTTTGTTGTAGATGAAATTTGAAAAAAAAGGGCAACTCTTGGCTATCTTTGTCAAGGTCCTAAATTTTGAGTTTCTTTCCCAAAAAAAAACAAAAAAACTGCACAACCTATTACCCTAAAAAAAATACACAATCTTATGCACAATCTATTACCCTAAAAAAATTTGCCTTTGTCTCTGCTCTCTTGGCCTCCTAAGTCCCTTAGGGTTAGTGTTTAAGCTTTGAATGCCTTGGCAAGAAAATAACACGCAGTTTATATCAACTTTTTTTAGCCCCGTTATTCCATAGCAACAAATTGCTTTCAAAAGAGACCACATGTGGTAAGGATAGCATCCATATCATAAGGAAACCACCGATGTTGTGAAATGTGTCAATAACCTGTTATGTTATCTGGAAACCCAATCGATAACCTATCACATTATCCCCGTGTATAATAACCTTTTTATAATAATGTTGTGTGGTATGTCAATAATCTATCATGTTATCCAGTACTAATGTTTGTGTTATTCGGTAACTCGATCAATTATTTGTCATGTTATCCAATACTAACCTTCATGTTATCGGCAACTCGGTCAATAAACTGTCATGTTATCCAATACTAACCTTCATGTTATATGGAAACTTAGACAATAATCTGTCACGTTATCCTTACAAAAAATTGGTTAAGCTCCTACACTAACAAAAATGATTAAAGAAAATGCTCTCGATGCAACATGCTAGATCAAACTAGATTAGGCACATAGATTAAAAAAAACACTTAAACAAAAATCTAATTTTTATTTATACAACAAACATATTGAGATTGTATACACAATAATAATGGATAACATGACAGTTTATTTACAAAAATTTGTATAACATGAATGTAATTAGAGGATAAGATGACAGATTATTGATAAGATTTTGTATAACACGAGGGTTATTATGGAACAACATGACAGATTATTGACAAGATTACACCCATGCGGGGTGAAATTATGTTCTCCTTAGAAGCACCCCTACTATCCCGCGACACCAAACATCTTCATCTAGAACCCGCACAGGTAAGGATTACTCTATATCCCGCCACCCCACAAGGCACAACTGCCTCTTTGAATAATAGTGTGGGGTAACATGAATGGGTCAAGGCTAAACTGGCTCCAGAAAAGGGGTTATAAAACTCATGTTATTGACTTTTTTGAAAATTACAGATCATTGATCGTGATTAGCAAAACAAGTTGCAACTTTGAGTTTTTAGAGAAGTCAATAACATGAGTTTTTTTTGTTTTTTAAACTATGCCTGGTAAAAATTTTAACGTGACTAGTGACGTTGGCACGACACGCCCTCCAGCTCCACGTGAATGCTTTTGACCCAAAGCTATAAACTAGTGAGGCCACAAACGGGGGACCTCATCCCCACACTTCACTTGTTCAAATCCGTGAGCATAATAGCCCAGCGAAGGCACAAGGCCTTGTGAGCACAATGGCCCAGCAGGGATTTTGAACCTTGGTGGCTGCCTCACCAACGAAGTGTTTAAGCCGTGACACTACATGTCCAAAGACGTCAATAACACAAGTTTTATAACCCCTTTTTGGAGCCAATTTAGCCGTGTACACATGAATGTAATCAGATGATAACATGACATATTATTGACAAGATTTCGTTTAACACGAGGGTTTTTATGGCACAACGTCTGTGCGGGGTGAAATTTTGTTCTCCTTACAAGCACCCCCGTTATTTGACAACACCAAACATCTTCATCTAGAACCCGTGTGGGGTAAGGATTACTCTATATCCCACCACCCTTCAAGGCACAATTGCCTCTTTCAATAACAACACAAGGTAACATGAATGTAATTAGAGGATAACATGATAGATTATTGACAAGATTTTGTATAACACAAGGGTTACAATGGCACAACGTCCATGTGGGGTGAACTTATGTTCTCCTTACAAGCACCCCCACTATCCATCGACACCAAACATCTTCATCTAGATCTCGCACAGGGTAAGGATTACTCTATATCCCGTCACCCCGCAAGGCACAATTGCCTCTTTCAATAACAACGCGAGGTAACATGAATGTAACTAGAGGATAACATGACAAATTATTGACAATATTTTGTTTAACATGAGGGTTATTATGGCACAACATCTGTGCGGGGTGAACTTATGTTCTCCTTACAAGCACCCCCACTATCCCACGACACCAAACATCTTCATTTGGAACCTGCACGGGGTAAGGATTACTCTATATCTCGCTACCCTGCAAGGCACAATTGTCTCTTTCAATAATAGCGTGGGGTAACGTGAATGTAAGGAGATATGAAGTTCAGCTTGCATGGACGTTGTGCCATAATAAGCCTCATGTTACACATAATCTTGTCAATAATTTGTCATGTCATCCTCTAATTACATTCATGTTACCCTATGTTGCTATTGAAAGAGGCAATTGTGCCTTGTGGGGTGGCAGGATATAGAGTAATCCTTACCCCGCATGGGTTCCAAATGAAAATGTTTGGTGTTGTGGGATAGCAGGGGTGCTTGTAAGGAGAACATAAGTTCACCCCACAAGAACATTGTGCCATTATAACCCTCATGTTATACGAAATATTGTCAATAATTTGTCATGTTATCCTCTAATTACATTCATGTGTATGCAGCTAAATTGGCTTGAAAAAGGGGTTATAAAACTCATGTTATTGACTTCTCTGAAAAATCAAAGTTGTTCTCTGAAAAATCAAAGTTGTAGCTTGTTCTGCTCATCACAATCAATGATTAGTAATTTTCAAAAAATTCAATAACACGAGTTTTATAACCTCTTTTTGGAGACAGTTTAGCCTCGGCCCATTCATGTTATCTCACGTTGTTATTCAAAGAGACAATCATGCCTTGCGGGGTGGCAGGATATAGAGTAATCCTTACCCCAAGTGGGTTCTAGATGAAGATGTTTGGTGTCGTGGGATAGCGGGGGTGCTTTTAAGGAGAACAAAACTTCACCCCACATGGACGTTGTGCCATTATAACCCTCGTGTTATACAAAATCTTGTCAATAATCTGTCATGTTATCCTCTAAAGTGGACTCAGCTAAACTGGCTTGAAAATTTACCCCGTACTGTTATTGAAAGAGGAAATTGTGCCTTGCGGGGTGGCAGTATATAGAGTAAATCTTACCCCGTGTGGGTTCTCGATGAAGATATTTGGTGTCGTGGGATAGTGAGGGTGCTTGTAAGGAGAACATAAATTCACCCCGCATGAACATTGTGCCATTAAAACCTTGTGTTATATGGAATCTTGTCAATCATATGTCATGTTATCCTCTAATTACATTCATGTGTATACGGCTAAATTGGCTCCACAAAGGGGTTATAAAACTCGTGTTATTAACTTCTCTAAAAAATCAAAGTTGCAGCTTGTTCTGATCATCACGATCAACGATCTGTAATTCTTGAAAAAGTCAATAACACAAGTTTTATAACCCCTTTTTGGATCCAGTTTAACCTCGGCCCATTCATGTTATCCCACATTGTTATTCAAAGAGGCAATTGTGCCTTGCGGGGTGGCGGGATATAGAGTAATCCTTACCTCATGCGGGTTCTAGATGAAGATGTTTGTTGTTGTGGGATAGCGGGGGTGCTTGTAAGGAGAACAAAAGTTCACCCCGCATGAATGTTGTGCCATTATAACCCTCGTGTTATATGAAATCTTGTCAATAATCTGTCATGTTATCCTCTAAAGTGGGCTCGGCTAAACTGGCTCAAAAAGTTACCCCGCACTGTTATTGAAAGAGGTAATTATGCCTTGCAGGGTGACGAGATATAGAGTAAACCTTACCTAGCTCGGGTTCCAGATGAAGAAGTTTGGTGTTGCGGGATAGCAGGGGTGCTTGTAAGGAGAACATAAGTTCACCCCGCACGGGTGTAATCCTATCAATAAAATGTCACATTGTTTCATAATAACCCTCGTGTTATACAAAATCTTGTCAATAATCTGTCATGCTATCCTCTAATCACATATATGTCTACGGGGCTAAGCTGGCTCCAAAAAGGGGTCAATAAAGCTCGTGTTATTGAATTTTCTAAAAAATCAAAGTCACAACTTGTTTTGCTCAACACGATCAATGATCTGTAATTTTTTAAAAAGTCAATAACACTTCTTTTATAACCCCTTTTTGGAGCCAGTTAATCACATTACCCCACATTGTTATTCAAAGAGGCAATTGTGCCTTGTGGGGTGGCGGGATACAAATTAATCCTTACCCCGCGTGGGTTCTAGATGAAGAAGTTTGGTGTCGTGGGATAGTGGGGGTGCTTGTAAGTAGAACAAAAGTTCACCTCACATAGGTGTAATCCTGTCAATAATCTGTCACATTGTTCCATAGAACCCTCGTGTTATAGGGAATCTTGTCAATAATTTGTCATGTTCTCCTCTAATCACATATATGTGTATGTGTCTAAACTAGCTCCAAAAGGGGTCAATAAAGCTCATGTTATTGACTATTCTGAAAAATCAAAGTCGCAACTTGTTCTGCTCAGCACGATCAACGATCTGTAATTTTCGAAAAAAGTCAATAACATGACTTTTATAACCCCTTTTTGGAGCCAGTTTAGCCACGACCCATTCATGCTACCCCGTGTTGTTATGTGGGGTAGCAGGATATAGAGTAATCCTTACCCCACACGGGTTCTAGATGAAGAAGCTTGGTGGTGCAAGATAACAGGGGCGCTTAGAAGGAGAAGAGAAGTTCACCCCGCATGAGTGTAAAAGTTGAGCTAAAGACAAAGCGGGATGGATTGACATGGAGAGCGATTAGAAGATGAGTCTACAGGGACACAAAGTTAATGAAAATATAAGAGCGTCAATGCCCAGTGACATCGAAGGTGATAGACCATTGATCGCATTTTAAATGGCTGCGAATTTGCATAAGTGTTAATAACACACGTTTTATAACCCCATTTTGGAACCAACACAACATATTGTCAGAGAACACGTCTCCCACTGTACTTTCTCACCGGCCCAACCGCACTCGCCTTAGTTCTACAGTCAAGCGATTTGTAAAGATAGCGTGTCATACACTAGGTTTTTACCACAGTGGGAGACAAATTGTCTCCCATTGTACTTTCTCGTCGCCCAACTGCGCCCACCTTAGTTCTGCAGTCTAGCGGTTTGCAAATGATAGCGTGTTATACGCACTCATATCTCTAGCAACATGACGTGCAGTCTAGACGTCGCCTTCGGTGTGTCCATGTCATCAAAGGCCCCACGTATGCCATATCTAGCTCGTCACAACCTGTGCATGGGACCACATGCAAGTGGGCATGGGTATGCATGTATTCCCATGGCGAACCATACATGTCGTCGATACGACACTACCGTTTTGGAGCCAGAATAGTTGTGTCCATGTAACCTTGGCTTTTCATATTGTATTCAGTTCATATTAGTTATTATGAACAAAGTTTGAATGAGTACTACAATAAAAAAAAAAACAATCATATGACTTAAGTTTATGTCGTTCATAATTACTTAACTTCACCATTTATTACAACACATGGAGAATTCAATCAATGTAAAATGATTGAATTTAGAAATAAAATTAAATTAAAAGTAAAGAAGTCATTGGATAAGGAGAAAATTTCAACGAAAAAAGGATAATAATTGGGGATGTATTGCTAAGAAACTTTAGCAATATGTATAGAAAAGGATAGGACATACCTTAATTTAATTAGAGTGGACATGTTGCAACATCCTAAAAGAATGAATGCCCATAAAAAGGGGAAATAATATTTGATTTATATATATTCAACAAGATCAACCCATACTTTGAGACATACGCCTTATAAAAATGACAAGTAAAACAATGTTTCTTATTTACTACAATATAAATTAAGACAAGAAGGATTCACTTTTAATGTTGATTTTTTAAATTTTGGGAGCATCTTTTTACAATCAATGAGTAGGCACTTCTCTAGAATTAAACTCAATAAAACTTAGTGCCTTAAAGTCTCTTATGGACAAGTTGGCATAAAATCCATCATGAAATCATAATTGAAACATAAAATGAAATTTTTTGGCATGCTGGCATAATTGATGGAGACGATGGTGTACCGGTAAAGGACTGTTGGTGACGATATATTAAAGGAATGTTGGTAATGATATATTGATGGACTGTTGGTGATGATATAATTATGATATGATGCTTGATGATCAGTTATTTGTGTTATCATTGATGGAAACCATGTGTGTTTATGTTTTGGTATGTCATCTAAGTTATCTAAGTCTATCAGTTAAGTCTAACCGGTAATAGATTGAATTGAATTGAGTTGGAAAGCAAAACAACCAAGTGATAGGGAACCGGTAAGCAAGAACAAAGAAGGAGATGGTTGTGGTAGTGATCTGTGTTGAGTTATGAAGAGCACACAGTTATACTGAGAGGGGGGGGTTGGGGTGAATCAGTATAATGAAACTTTTTACCAATTCAATGTTGGTATTTTATTGTTGTCACCCATAATAGATCAGACTCTTCCACATCAGATTGGGTTGCTTTACTAAGCCGACCATTTTCATGTACTTCAAAGAGACTGAAGGCATTCATTATTTCAAATTGTTATTCTTCTAGGCATTTTTCCATGATCGTTGAAGTCATGTTGTGTATCTCACAATAGTATAGTTCGCTGCACCATATTGTGATCATTTGTCATAAAATTGCTACCATACCTTACTCAATTATGGATAGAGATCATTGCATATACTATCGTAGTTAGATATATATGAAGTCTCTCAATCGCTACTTTCCATTGACCCCTCAATGAATGTAATCGATGCTCAACATAATGACTTTATGCATTCTTCATAAGTTCAAACATTTACTCATTATCTTTTATACAGGTATTACTATCAATTCTCTACATAGCCACTGCCCATTAATCTGCCTTCACCATCGTTGTCTTCAAACAATCATTGCTTTATTAATTCGCCATCTTTTCTCTACTATTTATCATTGTTTTGGATAAATGGAATTGCCTCTTTGAAGAAGCGTTGTTCTCCAATCACATCTACGATCGCATCTGCTACCACTTTCATGTGAATAGCTGTCTTGTATCTTTAATTTATGTCTTTCATAATCTGAATTAATAATTGCTCACATAATATGTAATCCTCTGTAAAATACTGAATCACCAACTGTGAATGGCCAGTCATGTTCATAAGCCAATTGTGTAAATTTCTTCATAAAGGCATGCATTAATTTGTTGTCTTTAACACAATCTTGATAGCTTCATTTCTGTCACACTTTGTTTACTATTCTTCATACTATATTCCAATGTCATTTTCTTTGCAGATAACAAAACTTCTCTTTCATAAACTTAATCTGATCACTGTATTGGTTTGTTATTGTCTTTAATGAAATTGAAACCTTACTCCATAGTCGCTACCATCTCAAGTCGTCATTCTTCATTCTATCCACTACTCTTCTCATTTTTTATCGCTCCATAGTACATTGTTTATATTTGCTGATGATAAGATATTCTGGAAGTGTATTATTAATATTCTGGACCCGTCCTTTTTGACATCAATGACAATACTTTCATCGATCTCCCCCTTTGTCATTGATGGCAACCTTTCAATTCAAATTGCTCCCCCTCAATCCAACACTCCCCTTGTCTTCAATTTCTCCCCCTTTGACATCAATGGCAAGAGATTTTATGTTGTTTGTACCCTGCCCCTCTTTAATATATGCTTCATACGAAGCACTTACTGAGAGGATGAGAGTGATATTACTCCCAATTTCTCCCTTAGGTACTCAAAAGTCTCTTTTGAAAGAGGCTTTGTAAAGATATCTACTAACTGCTCCTTTGTTGGAACATATTCCAACTTTACTTGCTGCTCAAGAACTTGTTCTCTTAAGAAATGAATTTTGATAGGGATGTGTTTTGTCCTGGAGTGCATCACCGAATTCTTTGACATACCGATTGCACTTGTATTATCACAATAGATAGAGATAGGATGATCATATTCAATCTTAACATCTTGCAAGGTTTGTTTCATCCATAATACTTGTGTACAACATGTTGCTGCTGCAATGTACTTTGCCTCTGCAGTAGATAGAGATATTGAAGCCTGTTTTTTGCTCAACCAAGATACAAGGTTGTTGCCAAGGAAAAAGGCTCCTCCGCTAGTGCTTTTGCTATCATCCTTGTCACCTGCCCAATCAGCATCTGTGTATGCTCTGAGAGTGAAATCATCACATTTTGGATACCACAATCCAAAATCCATTGTACCCTTCAAATACTTGAAGATTCTTTTAACTGTCTGTACATGTGTTTCCTTTGGTGCTGCTTGATACCATGCTGCTACACCAACAACTTGCATTATATCTGGCCTGGTAGCTGTTACATATAAGAGACTTCCAATCATGGATCTATATTGAGTCTGATTCGCATCAGGTGATTCATCATTTTTACTGAGTTTGCAACCAATGACCATAGGAGTACTGACAAGATGGCAATCCTCAAATCTAAATCTCTTCAACATCTCCCTAACATACTAGGCTGTGAGAGAAATATCCCTTTATCTAATTGTAAAATCTTCAATCCCAGGAAGAAAGAAAGTTCTCCAAGCATAGACATCTCAAATTCTGTTTGCATGTTAGAAGCAAATTCTTCACACATTTGATTCTTACTACCACCAAAAATGATATCATCTACATAAACAACTACAATCAACAAATGATTACCTTCACATCTGAAGTACAAATTACTATCTGCTGCTCCTCTTATAAATCCTTGTGTTTGAAGATAGTTGTCTAATCTGGAGTACCATGCTCTAGGGGCTTGTTTGAGACCATAGAGTGCCTTCTTTAATCTGCATACATAATATTCCACTTCTGACAAAATAAATCCTTTGGGCTGTTCAATATACACTTCCTCTTCTAAATCACCATTGAGAAAGGCTGATTTCACGTCCATTTGATAGACTTTGAAACCCTTATGACTTGCAAGAGCTAGAAACATTCTGATGGCTTCCAAATTGGCAACTGGGGCAAAGGTTTCTTCAAAATCAACTCCTTCCACTTGTGTATAACCTTTACATACAAGCCTTGCCTTATTCCGTGTAATTTCACCATCCTCATTCATTTTGTTGTGATAAACCCACTTGGTTCCAATGACATTTTTGTTTGGGGGTCTTGGAACAAGCTCCCATGTGTGATTTCTTTCAATTTGGTCCAACTCCTCATTCATAGCTTTTACCCAATACTTGTCTTCACTAGCTTCATCAAAATTCTTGGGTTCTGTCTTTGAAAGTAGGCAGAAATGAGCATGTTCTACGGTGGTAGCCAATCTTCTCCTTGTCTAAATGTTTGTATCCAACTCTCCAATAACCAAGCCTTCTGGATGATTTTTCTGAACAAATTTTGATGGAGTTTTTGATGGAGTTTTTAAAGGTGTCTTTGATGGTGTTTTTGATGGACTTTCAAAATTGTCTTGTTCCTCATTTTCACTTTCTTCTTTTGATTCTTCCTCCTCACCTTGCTCCTTAGGATGATCTTCCATGGCTTTCTCAAATTGTCTTCCTTCATCTATCTTCACATTAACACTTTCAACTATCTTGTGAAGTCTTTTATTGTAGCATTTATAAGCTTTGCTTCTAGTGGAATATCCAAGAAAGATTCCCTCATTTGACCTGGCATCAAATTTTCCCAAGTCCTCTTCGTATCTTCTAATGTAGCAAGTGCTACCAAAGATCCTGAAATAATCAATAGTTGCAGTTCTTCCTTTCCAAAGTTCATATGGTGTCTTGTCATTGTTTACCCTTATTTGTGCCTTGTTCAATATGTACATAGTTGTGTGAACAGCTTCTTTCCAAAAAGTGTCAGCAATCTTTGATTCATTTAGCATAGCCCTTGCCATTTCCTGAATTGTTCGGTTCTTTCTTTCAACAACTCCATTTCGTTGTGGAGTTCTTGTTGCTGAAAGTTGTCTTCTTATTCCATGTTCTGCGCAGAAATCTTCAAACTCATTTGAAGTGAATTCTCCTCCTCGGTCTGATCTAAGACACTTGATTTTGGCATCTATCTCATTTTCAACTAATTCTTTGAAAGCTTTAAACTTTGCAAGAGCCTCAGATTTTTCTTTTAGAAAGGCAACCCAAGTCATCCTAGAATAATCATCTATAAGTAGCATAAAATATCTTTCACCTTGCAAACTTTTTGTTCTGGTTGGTCCACATAAGTATGTATGTATAAGCTCTAGAGGTTTTGACGAAGAGTATTCTTTGGACTTAAATCTCACTCGAGTTTATTTTCCAAATTGACATTGCTTGCAAATGACATTGGATGGTTTTGTAATCCTAGGCATATCCCTTACTGCTTCCTTTTTGCTGATTTTGACAAGATTGTCAAAGTTAAGGTGACCAAGTCTCTTGTGCCATAGCCGATTTTCATCTTCCTGAACAAAATTGCATGTTTCTTCATTTATCTCATTTAGAATATACAAGTTGTTTTCCGTTCTATGAGAATTTGCAATAATTCTTCCATCCTTTTTAATCTCACATCCCTTAGACAAGAATGTTACACTATGTCCTTGGTCACAAAGTTGACTAACACTTAACAGATTTTCTTTTAATCCTTTAACATATAGCACATTTTTAGTTTTAGTCTTTCCATAATCTAGGCTAAGTGTTCCTTTACCTTTTATTTCTCTTTTTGTGTTATCACCAAATCTTACTATTCCTTCATCTGCTGGTTCAAAGGAGATGAACTTGTTTTTGTCCCTTATCATATGCCTTGAACATCCACTATCTACATAACACTTATCCTTCTTGTTCTTTGCATGAAGAGCTATTTGAACAAATAGGGATTCTTTATCTTCTTGTTGTTTTTTCTTCCAAGTCATTCTAGACGTTTCCTCCCTTTTGATGGGTACATCTTCCTTTCTTGGTAAACTAGGAAAGATAGTTCTACAAAATCTGGCTATGTGTCCAAAGTTGTGACACTTATAGCATATTACATCATAATTCATTAGAGGAGAAAATGAATTGTGGTTCTTTGGAGTAAAATTAGAAATATTTATAGTATGACTCCTACAATGTATTGCTTTGTGACCAAACTCATAACACAAAAAATAATGTCCCTTGAATGAATAATAATTATTAGTTGCATGTGGTTTCTTTAGGTGGGATGTTTTCAACACATTAGTGGGAGGATGAGATCTATGAGTATCATTCTTCCTTCTTTTATTTTCTACTATCTTCCATGACTCATCCAAGGTTTTTGAACTAGTAGCCTTGGTTGTTTGATCTTCTTTACGTCCTAGACCTGATTTAATGAAAGTAGGTCTTTGTGTTTTGACAAGTTTATCCATTTTCTTGGTACTGTCTTCAAATTTCTGAAGTTTCTCCAAGTCTTGTTTTAAGGAGACGATTTCTGATTCTAATTTACTACATCTTCCTCTTTACTTTTAAGCTGATCGTTTATCTCTTCCTCATTCTTATTTGCTTCCTCTAATTGTATTTTTAGGTTTTCAATGAGCTTGCTTGACTCCTGTAATTTTGTCTTATATTTTGAAATCCTTCCTTTTAGCTTTTCATTTTGTTCATAAGCATAATGTAACTCTTCTTCTAGATCTACATCTTCTTCATCACCAATAGCTTCTTTTTCTTCTTCTTTTTCATCTTCGTCATCCTCAACTTTCATTGCCATGAAAAGAATTTCTTCTCCATCACTGTTGGACATATCTTCAGAGCTTTCTTCTGATGAACTAGAGCTTTGTTTAGAGTAGAAGCTTTTCTTATGTTTTGAGTAGTTCTTCTTGAAGTATTTCTTTCCTTTTTTCTTTGGATAGTTCTTCTTTTCCTCTTCACTACTATTACCTTCATTTTGAGGACACTTTGAAGCATAGTGCCCTACCTTACCACAATTGAAACATTTAAATGGAAATTTGCCTTTATATTTTCCTTTGCCCTTTTTGAATTTCCTCTTGAAATAAGCTTCAGCCTCATCTGATTCACTGCTTGAGCTCTCCTTTAGTGCACAGTTTTTGTTTTTGCCTTTCTTTGATATTTTGAAAGCTGCTTCCTTTTGAGACGGTTTGTCTTCTGTTCTCATTTCATAGGTTGTGAGAATTCCAAACAATTCATCTTTTGTCAATGTTTTCAAATCCTTCATTTCTTCTATGGCTGATACCTTGGGATCAAATTTCATTGTCAAAGTTCTTAGCAATTTCCAAACAAGGAGTGTGTCTTCAACTTCTTCTCCCAATGTTGTGATTGTGTTCACAATTTCATCCACACGCAAGAAGTAGGCAGCGATGTCTTCATCTTCCTTCATTTTAAGACTTTCATATTTCATTCTAAGTGATTGAAGCTTGGCTTCTCTTACTTTTTCATTCCCTTCATAGATACCTTTTAATTTGTTCCATATCTCTTTGGCTGATTTGCAATGCATAACCTTCGTAAATTCGGAATCTGCCAGACTGCATAGAAGGGCGTGTTCTGCTTTAGCATTATTCTCACTTTTCCTCTTTCCTGTCGTATCGGTCGGAGGAGTTGACGAAGGTGTGTACCCATCCACCACGGACTGCCAAACATCATAACCAAGTGCCAGATAGGCTTTCATTTTAATACTCCAAAATGCATAATTTGTCCCATCGAAGATTGGATTTCTAACTGCATATTTATCCACCATTGTGCTCTTTTGGGGATCTACCTTCAAGCTGTAAGGCTATCTCTGAAGGAACCTGCTCTGATACCAATTGAAGAGCACACAGTTATACTGAGAGGGGGGGGGGGGTGAATCAGTATAATGAAACTTTTTACCAGTTCAATATTTTATATGATAGAATCAATCACTGAAAAATAGTTATGCACATGAACACAATAATTTTGAGTGGAAACCCAATGCGGGAGAAAGCCACTATATATATGTGTGTGTGTGTGTGTGTGTGTGTGTGTGTGTGTGTGTGTGTGTGTGTGTGTGTGTGTGTGTAATTCTTCTTCTTTTTCAATTGTTTGTGAGCACCAACCCCCTAACTTTTGTTTTGTGAGCACCAACTCACTGGAAGCACCAACTCCCCAAATTTTTGTTTTTATGGGCACCAACCCACTGGAAGCACCAACTCCCCAAATTCTGTTTTGTGAGCACCAACCCACTCTATGAAAATTTGATTATATTTTGCACAACACCCCTACACATAACACTTTTTCTTTCCTTACACTCATAGTTTGAAAAATTATTTCAGAATTACATGCTCCACTTTTTAAGTTATCTCAGTATTGTTCTCATTACTTACATACTTCTCACTATATTACACATAAGTGTGGATATTCTAAATTTCACTCACTCTCATCACATACACCTAAAGATTACTCTTTTTCTAAATTATTATTTTTGCATGTATATCACACTCACCACATACATCCAAAGACTCTTTTTCTTGAATTATGATTTCAGAATTATATTCCCATAATTCTCACACATATATCTCCAGATTCCATGCACTTTATACGTTTTTTTTACACCTTAAAACACATCTGCATGATGTCTTTATATATTTTAATGGATACCTTTTTCAGAAAGATGTGTCTTCTCATAATAAACAACTCTATCCCAACCATTGTATTCCTTCAAACATAACTTGATTCCCTTTTGGCATTCGCACCTATTGAGAAGTATTGCGTCTTTAACTAATTGATGAACCACCATATTTGTACTTTAAATCAAATCGCATCTTTTTATTAGTTTTTCTTTTCAATACTTTACTGATTAAGCTTTGACCAATTTTATTTAATTGCTTCATTATTTAATTGTCTTTTCTTTTATTGTTGTCTCCCACAATAGATCAGACTCTTCCACATCATATTGGGTTGCTTTACTAAGCCGACCATTTTCATGTACTTCAAAGAGATTGAAGGCATTCTTTATTTCAAATTGTTATTCTTCTAGGCATTTTTCCATGATCGTTGAAGTCATGTTGTGTATCTCACAATAGTATAGTTCGCTGCACCATATTGTGATCATTTGTCATAAAATCACTACCATACCTTACTCAATTATGGATAGAGATCGTTGCATATACTATCGTAGTTAGATATATATGAAGTCTCTCAATCGCTACTTTCCATTGACCCCTTAATGAATGTAATGGATGCTCAACATAATGACTTTATGCATTCTTCATAAGTTCAATCATTCACTCATTATCTTTTATACTGGTATTACTATCAATTCTCTACATAGCCACTGCCCATTAATCTGCCTTCATCGTCGCTGTCTTCAAACAATTGTTGCTTTATTAATTCGCCATCTTTTCTCTACTATTTATCATTTTTTGGATAAATGGAATTGCCTCTTTGAAGAAGCGTTGTTCTCTAGTCACATCTACGATCACATCTGCTACCACTTTCATGTGAATAGCTATCTTGTATCTTTAATTTCAGTCTTTCATAATCTGAATTAATAATTTCTCACATAATATGTAATCCTCTGTAAAATACTGAATCACCAACTGTGAATGGCCAGTCATGTTCATAAGCCAATTGTGTAAATTTCTTCATAAAGGCATGCATTAATTTGTTGTCTTTAACACAATCTTGATAGCTTCATTTCTGTCACACTTTGTTCACTATTCTTCATACTATATTCCAATGTCTTTTTCTTTGCAAATAACAAAACTTCTCTTTCATAAACTTAATCTGATCGCTGTATTGGTTTGTTATTGTCTTTAATGAAATCGAAACCTTACTCCATAGTTGCTACCATCTCAAGTCATCATTCTTCATTCTGTCCACTACTCTTCTCATTTTTTATTGCTCCATAGTACATTGTTTATATTTGCTGATGATAAGATATTCTGGAAGTGTATTATTAATATTATGGACCCGTCCTTTTTGACATCAATGACAATACTTTCATCAAGTTAGGTGTTGTGGTTTAGAATGTTGCTTATGACATCATAATGAGTCTATGGTTTCATCCACATCATGTTTGGAGAACCGAAAGTCATGTTTATAATTAACTGTTGTATATACAGTGTAGGGTTTGAGAACTGGTAACAAGATCCTTTGACTAGTGATGTTTTATGGTTTGGAGATGATTCTTTTCATGTTCATAAGTTGATGATGACATGTCAGAATCCGTGTGAAAAGATAAGATGTTGTTTTGGTACGTACAAGGATTGAATTTCTTGAAAAACAACGAAGTGCTTTGCAGAATGTGTTAAGGGTTTGATAGCTTATCAGATCGATGTGTGGTGATGAGTTATGATCATTCAACGGTTGTAATTGTCTTGTAATTTGTTGTAATGGTCTGATTTGATCTATGATGTAGATTCATTGTAAGTTAAGGTTATGTAACTGACCTAATTGTAAAGTCTATTTAGGTCGAGTTTTAGAAGGTTTATTGAGTCGGTGATCAAAGAAGTGTGTGTGTGTCGAACCAGATTAAGATGTCTGCATGAGAGAAGCAAATTGTAGTTGACAAGGATCTGTAATAGCAAGATATGAAGTGTTGAATCCAGATCATTTATATGTTGTTTCCTAATAGTTGCAGCATCATTAAAATCCCTTAACCGGGTAGGTCCTAACATGCCTGATCTTGTAAATCCCTTCACCAGGTGGCTCATTAACTTGGGTTTAAATCCTCCAGCGAGGTTACTCCTAACAAAGCTAAGTTGTAAAATCCCTTGACCAGGTGACTCCTAACATGGTCTATGTAAAGTTCTGATGCCAATAGCTAACAAGATGAGGGGGGGGGGGGGGGTGAATCATACAAACTTAATCTTCCATAAAATCAACAGATTCAACCTCGGTAACTTATAATTCAACAATATAACCAAAAACTGCTAAACATGCAAACTCATAAACACATAATCATCATAACACATATAACACCAGATTTAACGTGGAAACCCAAATAGGAAAAAACCACTGTGGGATTTCAGAACCACTAAGAAATATACTCTTCTAGAGTATGCTCAGTTAAAAGCAAATCCTGTTAAAGATTACAAACACATTGCTAGATGTGACCCGGTTAAGGGATTTCCCTCAGATCTGTTAGGATCTTCACTTTGTTAGAAGTGACCTTGTTAAAGGATTTCAAACACTCATTTAGAATGTCACCTTGCTAAAGGATTTACAAATAAGACTGTTAAGTCCACTCGGTTAAGAGATTTTCTGTCACTTACAAAATAAACAACAGTAATAAATATATCTACAACTTCACATCTAAAATGCTAAAGCATATTCTATTTGCTCAAAACAATCTTGTCATAAGACTTATCTTGTCCCTTTGCTGGGCTCCTTACTTTGTTATTCAAACAGGTCTTCAAGCTTCTGTGCTCGGTAATGACTATGTAGCATCCCTGTGCTTACACTTGCCCACATACATTGTTTATCAACAATTCCTTATTTATAAACAATTTTCTAACCACTGAATCTCCTTGATCACATTTCCCATGATCAATCTTAGCCATCAAATCTTCAATCTTGACTAGGTTCAATGCATCTTTCGATCTGAAAATGTTTTACCTTGCCTTGGGACTTGCATTCTTTTCTTGGAACTTGCACAAGGTTATTGCGGTTCAATTTGCATTGTAGATCTTCCTGTCGATCTTCCATTGCCATAGATCCTTAACAAACTTCATGCGCAACATACCAATCATTTATACATCTCCAGCTCATCAGCATCCTTCATTAAATAATGCTTTTATCCATCCAATGCGATCTGTCATAACTCGGTTGCAACTCGGTAAATACTAAACTTTACTCGGTATACATTCCGCCTTCATTAACCGATATCGATAACCTTAGGGTTTACTGACTAGGTTCCTTAGGGTTTACCGACTAGGTTCTTTGCTCGGTGACATAGTATAGTATTAACCTTACAATCAACAACATATGTAGGATATCAAAACAATCTAAACATCATGATCTCATCATTGTCTAACTCGGTAATAGTTGCCCATTGAATAACTTATTTCTCCCCTTTCTTATTCTGTGTCACTTACCGACCACTTAATACTCATCAAAACATACTTCTCAAGATATGGCAACATCATACTGAATCAGAAAATCAATTTCTTGACATTAATGACAAAATAATGTTATAAAGATAGTTTTCATCTTTTTTCCGTTATATCAAATAATCTTCAACAACCTTCTCAATATCCTTAATGAATATCAACAATCTCCTTATATTGAAATGCCAACAATCTCCCCCTTTGGCATTGATGGCAAAACCAACCTTTAAATGGTAATACCAACAAGATATTCAAATTGATTCAGATTCAGATTGTTGTTAGACTTCTCCTATTATCCTTAAGTTGTTAAAAATCGTCTGAAGTCTTCTCCCTTTTGTAGTCTTCTCCTCATGTCATTAGTCTTCTGTTATCTTCTTCATTTAGGATTTTACCATTTAGTCTTCTCCCCCTTTGACAACAATGCCAAAAAGTAAAAGAACTAAATCATGATTTCTTCCTCTGTAAAGTGATTTGCCTTGCTGTGTATCATCTCAGTCTCAGTTAGAGCAACTTGTCTCTATTCACTATTTCCTGCACACCTCTAGAAAACCTTCTAAAGTGTGTAAATCGGCATCAATCCACACATAATATTATGTAGATTCATCGAATTGATGCTTTCACCGAACTTTGTCAGTGAGTAGAAGATAGGGGTAGGACCCCTAACTTGCTTCTGAGATACTCAAAAGTGTCCCTTGGCAGTGGCTTTGTGAAGATGTCTGCTAATTGCTCCTTTGAACTGATATATTCCAGCACAACTTTCTTCTCTTGAACTTCTTCTCTGAGATAATGATACTTTATAGAGATATGCTTTGTCTTAGAGTGCATTACCGGATTCTTTGAAATGTTAATGGCACTCGTATTATCACAGAATATAGTTACTGGCTCAGTAACTTTCTCATTTATACCTTCCAACAGTTGTTTGATCCATGCTATATTTGTGCAGTTCAATGCTGCAGCAACATATTCAGCTTCTACTGTTGACTGTGAAATACATCCTTGTTTCTTACTAAGCCAACTTACTAGTCTTTCTCCCAAAAAGAAAGCTCCACCACTTGTGCTTTTCCTGTCATCTATGTTGCCTGCCCAATCAGCATCAGTGTAAACTTTTAAATCAAAATCATTTCTCTTTTCATATATTAAGCCATAATCTTCAGTGCCTCTCAAGTATATGAAAATTCTCTTGATTGCTATCATATGGGTTTCCTTGGGATCTATAGAGAATCTTGCAACAATACCTACTGCATGTGCTATATTCGGTCTACTATGCACAACATATTGCAACTTCCCAATCATAGATCAGTAAAGTGTCTCATCAACATATGTAGATTCATCATTCTTTGATAGTTTACAGTTGGTAGTCATAGGAGTACTTACAGGTTTAGAATCCTCCATTCCAAATTTCTTCAAGATTTCCTTTATGTACTTGGATTGAGTAATGAAAATCTCATCTTTCATTTGCAGTATTTGTAAACCTATAAAATACTTTATCTCACCGATTAATGACATCTCAAATTCTTTGCTCATTTCATTTCCAAAGTTCTTGCATAAGGAGTCATTACCACAAAAAATAATATCATCAACAAATATGGCTGAGATCAGTATTTCATTGTCCTCATCACTCTTCATGTACATGTTGTTGTTTTCACTTGTCCTTATAAAACTAATCTTGTTCAAATAAGAGTGCAGTCTCTCATACCATGCTCTAGGTGCTTGTTTCAGACCATATAAAGCTTTGTTTAGTTTACATACCTGATCTTTACTCTTGTCTTCAACAAATCCTTCAGGTTGTTGAATATAAACTTCTTCTTCTAGTATACCATTCAAAAATGCAGATTTAACATCCATTTGATATACCTTGAAATTTTTGAAAGCAACATATGCCAACAATGTTCTTACTCCCTCAAGTCTAGCTACAGGTGCAAAAGTCTCACCATAATCTATTCCTTCTTCTTGAGCATAACCTTTGCAAACTAGTCTTGCTTTGTTCCGAATGACCTCACCTTTTTCATTTAGCTTGTTTCTGAAAATCCACTTAGTACCGATTACATTTTTGTCCTTCGGTCTTGGGATCAGTGTCCATGTGTCATTCTTCTTGATTTGATCAATCTCTTCTATCATAGCATTTACCCAATCTTCACTGTTAAATTCCTCTTTTACTATTCTCGGTTCAAATTCAGATATCAGACATGTGTTCTGTCTTAGTTTGTTCCTTGTCATCATTGGATCATCCTTATCTCCTATAATCTGACTTGATGCATGATGTCTTCTGACATATTTGGCTAATATAGGATCGATAGGTTTTGTATGAACTTCTTCATCACTCGGTAACTGGACATTATCTTCATTTTCTTCAGCAACTTTCTCTGTAGGACTTCTCGGTTGAACATAAATGAATTCTTCATAATATTTCGGTTCTTTGGAATTTCCTTCATCATTTCTTTCTGCAAATTCATCAATTTTCACATTTACACTTTCTACTATTTTTTTAGATGATTTGATCAACCATTTAAATGCTTTACTTCTAGAAGAATAACCAAGAAATGTTTCTTCTTCACTTTTATGATCAAACTTTCCATTTCTGTCATCTTTGTGAACATAATATCTACTTCCAAAGATTTTAAAATAACTTACATTAGGTTTCTTGTCATACCAGATCTCATATGGTGTCTTCATAGTTCCTTTCTTCAGTTGAACTCGGTTTAGGGTGTAAACTGCAGTGCCGATTGCTTCTCTCCAAAATGTTTGAGGTACCCTCTTTTCTATCATCAAGGTTCTGGCACAATCTACAATTGATCTGTTTCTTCTCTCGGCTATCCCATTTTGCTGAGGTGTTCTTGGTGTAGATACTTGCCTTTTATACCATGATCATTGCAAAATAAGTTAAATTCATCAAAAGTGAACTCTCCCCCTCTATCAGATCTAAGGCATTTCAGTTGTCTTCCTGTTTCATTTTCAATTCTTGCCTTGTACCATTTAAACATTTGAAAAGCTTCTAATTTTTCTTTTAAAAACATAACTGACATCATCCTTGAGTAATCATCCACAAATAATATGAAATATTTATCACCATAATAACTTTGAACTTTCATGGGACCACAAAGATCAATGTGTACTAGATCTAAAATTCCTTTAGAAGTGTAGGACTTACTTGTAAAGCTTGATCTTGTCATCTTACCCATCTGACATCCTTGGCATATAGCATTTTCAGGTTTTTCCAGACTCGGTAGACCTCTTACTCGGTGCTTCTTACTTATTTTGATCAGATTATCAAAATTTACATGACAAAACCTTTTATGCCATAACCAGGTATCATCTATCTTAGCATAAAGACACTTGTTCCGAGTTGAGTCAAGATGAAATGTGTTACTTTTTGTTTGTATCCTGGTAACAGCTAACTTTCCATGCTTGTCATGAACTTTGACAATTCCTTTCTAAAATTCTATTTGGTATCCTGTATTGTTTAGCTGTGCTACACTCAACAAATTATATTTCAAACCTTCAACCCAGTATACATCATCAAATTTAGCATTGTCAAGAAGTGTTATGGATCCTTTACCTTTCACCGGACATGGTGCATCATTACCAAATCTTACATAGCCTCCATCATAGTCTTCTAATTTAACAAACTTATGTTTATCACCTATCATGTGATGTGAGCATCCACTATCTATGATCCAAGAATCATTATTATTTATGTGAGATATTAGGGCCTTTTCTTCATACCTTTCTTCATCTGATCCATCTTTAATAGCCACATAAACAACTTCCTCGGTATCAGTTTCATCAGATTTATCATCGTTGGATTCCTCATCAACTACTAGGCATGTCTTTATGTCTCTCCTTCTGAAGTCTCGGTGTCCTCTATATTGGTTGTCTTTCTGTCTGTTATCTCGGTATTCTCTCTTTTCACTAGATTCTTTGCTAGGATAGTTAGAAGCCATATGTCCTATTTTATCACAATTGAAACATTTTAAAGGTAGCTTTCCTTTATACTTACCTTTCCTCTCGGTAACCTTCTGGCTAATAATGCTTCAAACTCTTATGGCTTCTTGATTTCCTCATACAGTTTGTGCACTTCTTCCATGTTCTTGCAAAATCTTTCACTTGCTCCACTGTGATTCCCTTCAGAGTACTTACTCATTCTATCATTGTAATCATCAGATTCAGCAATATGAAAAGAACTGAATGCAAATTTTACTTTATTTACCGAAGACCCACTGTTATCAAAATTACTTAACTCAAATGCATGTAGCTTACCAATAGTAGCATCCAATGAAACTGGCATGTTAGGTACAAACCTTAGTTCATTGATTGCAGAGACTTGAATGGCATAAGTAGGTAGAAGGGTTCTCAACAACTTACTTGTTACATCCTTTTCTTCAATAGTTCCTCCTGCTCCTTTAATTTGATTGACAGTCTCCTTTAACCTTGTACTGTATTGGGTTATGTTCTCACCTTCATTCATTCTCATGGATTCAAGTTGTCCTCTTAGACTATCTACTTTTGCTCTTTGAACATGTTCATCACCGCCATACACAGATATGAGCTTGGTCCACATTGCTTTTGCATCATTGCAGCCTTCTAGATCATTAAACTCTTAGTCGGTCAATGTTGATGTTATTTCAATCATAGCTTGAATATGTTCTTGCTTTGCCTTTATCTCTTCCAAGGTCATCGGGTTGGTGCTTGGTGGTATGTAATCATTCTCCAAATAATATGTTGCATATTCTCCAATTCCTGATAAATGCAGCTTCATCCTTTTCTGCCATGTGGAGAAACTTGACTTGTTCAGCTTTGGTGCATCCCTTTTATACATCTTTGGATCTTTGCCTCGAGTAACTTTAAACTTTTTCTTCTAGAGTCCAAAGCTCTGATACCAATTGTAAAGTTTTGATGCCAATAGCTAACAAGATGAGAGGGGGGGGGGGGGGGTGAATCATACAAACTTAATCTTCCATAAAATCAACAGATTCAACCTCGGTAACTTATACTTCAGCAATATAACCAAAAATTGCTAAACATGCAAACTCATAAACACATAATCATCATAACACATATAACACCAGATTTAATGTGGAAACCCAAATAGGGAAAAACCACTGTGGGATTTCGGACCCACTAAGAAATATACTCTTCTAGAGTATGCTCGGTTAAAAGCAAATCCTGTTAAAGATTACAAACACATTGCTAGATGTGACCCGGTTAAGGGATTTCCCTCAGATCTGTTAGGATCTTCACTTTGTTAGAAGTGACCTTGTCAAAGGATTTCAAACACTCATTTAGAATGTCACCTTGCTAGAGGATTTACAAATAACACTGTTAAGTCCACTCGGTTAAGAGATTTTCTATCACTTACAAAATAAACAATAGTAATAAATATATCTGCAACTTCACATCTAAAATGCTAAAGCAGATTATATTTGCTCAAAACAATCTTGTCATAAGACTTATCTTGTCCCTCTGCTGGGCTCCTTACTCTGTTATTCAAATAGGTCTTCAAGCTTCTGTGCTCGGTAATCACTATGTAGCATCCCTGTGCTTACACTTTCCCACATACATTGTTTATCAACAATTCCTTATTTATAAATAATTTGCTAACCGTTGAATCTCCTTGATCACATTTCCCATGATCAATCTTAGCCATCAGATCTTCGATCTTGACTAGGTTCAATGAATATTTCGATCTGAAAATGTTTTACCTTGCCTTGGGACTTGCATTCTTTTCTTGGAACATGCACAAGGTTATTGCGGTTCAATCTACGCTGTAGACCTTCCTGCCAATCTTCCATTGCCATAGATCCTTAACAAACTTCATGCGCAACATACCATTCATTTATACATCTCTAGCTCATCAGCATCCTTCATTAAATAATGCTTTTATCCATCCAATGCGATCTGTCATAACTTGGTTGCAACTCGGTAAATACTAAACTTTACTCAGTATACATTCTGCCTTCATTAACCGATATTGATAACCTTAGGGTTTACCGACTAGGTTCTTTGCTCGGTGACATAGTATAGTATTAACCTTACAATCAACAACATATGTAGGATATCAAAACAATCTAAACATCATGATCTCATCATTGTCCAACTCGGTAATAGTTGCCCATTGAATAACTTATTTCTCCTTTTTCTTATTTTGTGTCACTTACCAACCACTTAATACTCATCAAAACATACTTCTCAAGATATGGCAACATCATACTGAATCAGAAAATCAATTTCTTGACATCAATGACAAAATAATGTTATAAAGATAGTTTTCATCCTTTTTCAGTTATATCAAATAATCTTCAACAACCTTCTCAATATCCTTAATGAATATCAACAATATCCTTCTATTGAAATGCCAACAGTCTACTCTTAACCGGGCATTGTTGTAAAGCTCCTAATCGAGCTAGGCTCCTAACAAGGTGCATTCCGAAAGAGTGCATATTTTGTGGATACCAATTCCCACTGTGGTTTTTCCCATTTGGGTTTCCACGTGAAAAATCTCTATGTTCATGTTGTGGATGGATTGTTGAGTTATGAATTTGGTGTCTTTACTATATTTGATTAGTGATGAACACTTAAGTTGCTACCAGTAATGTTTTGGTAAATATGATTTGGAGATTCTTCAATTAGCTACCGGTACTGGTTATGAACTGTTTTGTGAAGTATTTTGCAGATTGGTGAAAAGTTGCAGTTTATCGTTATTACTAATTCACCCCTCTCAATAATAACCAGATCCACACAATAATAAATATGTCTTGAAGTATTTTGTTACTCCTTGAATTAGATTTTCTCTTGAAGAATAAGAATAGCTCTTGAATTGGATGATAATACTAGCATGAGATGAGATGTTCTATACGTTGAAATGAATTGAGGAGAATGCCTTATATAGTGATTTCACAATTAAAATAATCTTTAGGGAGACTTAGATTTGGTGTATTTTCATAAGGAGCTATATTTGAATTGATTAGGATTGTAAAATTATCCTCCCAAAATTTGAGGGGAAAAGAGTGGGGCCAAGGGGGTGTGATCATCCTAGTCCTAACAACTTTATTTTGAATTTCTAGGGATGCAAGATAACAAGGTTCTAATGCTAATTCCAAATCGTTCGCTAAAACCATGATGTATAGATATGTGAAATATGTTTTTGAGTTTTAATTGGGGTGGGATTAAGGATAGATCAGGATAAAATGATAAAAGGGTACACCTAGAATTAAGGGCCCAATTAATAGTGTGATGATGTAATAAAGTGGAATAAGACTCATAATAGTGAAATAAATATCAATTAATTACAATATAGGTCCTATAATGCATGGAAGAATGGGAAATACTAAAATGAGTGTTAAGAGATTGAAATTAGACACGCTAATAAATGTGTACAATTTATGACACTACACTTGGATTAATGTGGTGGTTTCTCTCAGGGGGAGCAGTGAAGGTTGTGGTTCATTGATTGGAGGAAAATGTTCCAAAAAAGAGATATCCTTGACAGGGGGAGTGTTGTAGATATTAGAGATATACTTGGAAGGGGGAGAATTGTTTTAAGATTTGTGGTTTGAAGTATTGTTCCATTTGTCGTTGATATTAAAAGGGGGAGAGGGTTACAATTGGAGAGTTAGTTGTTGATTGATGGTAAAAGTGTTGTCATCAATTTCAAAGGGGATATTGTTAGCAATATATGTTCAATTTTGTCATTGATGTCAACTTTATATGTGTGGACTACTATTTGATAAGTAAAAGTATAAGTGTTCAGATGTTATTATGATGTTTTGTGGTGATATTGAGTGAGTATGTGGTGTTTTCGGAAGGTGTCAGTATTGAAAGTTTAAATATGCAGGAAAGAGTATTTAAAGTCCTTATGGAAGAATGCTTTGCATTCTTTGCCTTTTGAAGATGATAGCTTGTGGTTGTAGATTTAACTTTTATGTTATGTGGATGTTGTAGTATTATTTTTCCAAGTTCTCAACAGTATTGGTGTTGAACATAGTTGTTATAGTTTGTTGACAATGAGGTTGTTTGTCAAGACTAGTCCAGAGAATAAACTGCATTTCTCCGCAATGTTGGTTCAATTGTTGTGGCTTGGAGGACACATTCATATTGTTTGTGTAGTGTTGCAATTCATCATTCAAGTGTTGTTTTTCTCTACAAGTGAAGTTACTTTGTTCTATTGCTTGGCATTATCATTTATGTTGGTCTCTGGCCAACTCAATTGCTTCTAGTACATATATGCATTGGAGATTGAGTTAAGGCATTGTTATGAGTCTTATCATGGTGTGTGAAGATCCACATTAAGTAATTTACATTGGATAATGTTTTTAAGCTGACTAGTTAACATGCTTTACTGTTTATGTACACGGTTCATTCAATGTCATCTTTGGAGGATGTGTTGTTGTGTGTGATTCATTGGGATCAACTTAGGAAGACATGTGATACATTTGGGTCTCCTTTATCTCCTAGAGTGAACCACATTTAGTGCAGTTGCTCATGGTGGTCGACTTTGTGTAAATTATATGTATTATGTTTATGGTCGACCTAGTTGAGAGTTTTGGTGAAAAAGATAATATAAATAGATGTGTAGATGTGTGAATTAGAGAGTGAATTATTAAACACAATGTGGAAGTATATGTGGGAACCAAAAGAGTGAACATTAGTTTGTGATGAACTTTGATGAATACATATTTTGATATAATAGTTTTAAGGCAACGAATGTGTGAGTTGTTAAGTAGGAGGTATTTTCCACAGCAAGTCAAACTATGATATTGCTATCAGGGTTCAACTGTGTAGTTTTTGAGTCAAACTCATTGACCCATGTTTCATGAGTAGTGGTTCACAAGAACCCATCTCTCATGAGAATGAATGGCCCACTTAGCACTCATTGCATCTAGGCGATGCTCACAGAGTTGAAGCATTGGGACTTCCCGGGAGGTCACCCATCCCAGTACTACTCCAACTCAAGCACGCTTAACCACAGAGTTCCCTCCAAGGTTAAACCCATTGGAAGTTGCAATCTAAGTGGGTTTAACCTTGGAGGCAACTCCGTGGTTAAGCACGCTTGAGTTGGAGTAGTATTGGGATGGGTGAGTTGCAAGCTAAGTGGCTTTAACCTTGGAGGGAACTCCGTGGTTAAGTGTGCTTGAGTTGGAGTAGTACTGGGATGGGCAACCTCCTGTGAAGCCCCAATGCTTCACCTCTGTGAGCATAACCTAGATGCAATGAGTGCTAAGTGGACCATTCATTCTCATGAGAGATGGGTTCTTGTGAACCACTACTCATGAAACTTGTGTGAGTTGTGTTTGTCATGATATTGATCGCTTGAATAGAGGTTCAAGAATAATTTTCACGATTAGGAGATCTTATTCATTTTAATTCATCATTCATTCGTGCTTGTCAGAATACAGTGAGTCCTTTTGGCAACTTGTGCAGATTTGTATCTTACCGTAGGATAGTGCATCTCAGTCTGCAAGTCCATTATATCTTGCCCTAAGGTTGTATGCCATAGCCTACAAGTCCAAATTAGGAGCAGTGAGCTTCCTTGGCCTTGTGCCTCAAACATTGTATTCATTTAAATTCATATAGTAAGTGTAATTCAGATAGTGGTTTTTCCCATATTGGGTTTACCACTTAAAAATCTAGTGTTCATGTGTTTTTTGTTTGTTGCTTCATCTTTCATTGGTGTTTAGTTGGTTAAAGATAATTGATAAGTGTTTGTAATTCAAAAAGTTTAAGGATTTTCTTAGGACTGATTCAACCCCCTCTCAATCTTGTGGTGTGTTTAACAATAAGGCTATGGATGTCTTTACTAATGTGGGTGTCTCCAACCAATTAGTAAAGCAATTGGACAAGTACAATACTCCTCCCATTGAGTCTCAAACCATTATTTACTATGAGTTGTAGCAAGGATATTAAGGACCACTTTGTTAATGACTTGATGATAACAAAACTATTAGCACACTTTTTAGGTGCTTCAAGCGTCTTATTCCTACTTTCATACCGGCAGAGTTTATTTAGTGGCAACTATTTACTAGTTTGTCTCTACTTGTATTACCTGATGAATAGTGTTGATTTTGCTATGGGTGGGGAAAGGAGTTGGGTGAAGCTCTTGTCCTATGATGGGGTCCATAAAAATGATGAAGTCTAGAAGATTATTGAGGATGGGGGTTTAGTGCCTTACATGAAAATTTGCATGGCCATGAGCAGAAAGTCACTAATTTATTTGTCAAAGGATGGAAGAACATGTTGGCATTTGATGTTTCAGTGATGCTCCAGTGAATATTGGTAGTCTTTGATGATTGCAGATGCTTAGGAGTTATCATTGATGGCAACTAAGTCTCCTGATTTGATCCGATATGAAGTTTTGGTTAACCGATAATCTGGAATATGTCTTATGTGATCAGTTTGCCTCGTGAAGCTCATTGTACAAGTTTGAAAACACCTTTTCAGTTTCGGTGAAGCAGATTTTTAGTTTTTGTGATCAGGGTCAATTGGTTAAGTATTGGAAGTTTGTTATCATGCAAATCTACCCTCTGGTATTGATTCTATCAATTGTTTGAGATCCAATATCTAGAAGAGCAGCAAAGCAAAGTATTCTTCACGTTTGATGATGTAGTGTGTGTCTGGATCGTTTAAGTTAATTTCGGTGGTTGGAATTGTGTTTGGGAGTTATGTGAGACCTATAGGAAGTGTGTGATAATATTTTTTGGGTACGGTACAAAGTTTTTGATAAGATTGAAGCCAACTTGAATCTACACATTTCATGTTGCGTGTAATGTAATTTTTGGAAGCCGACCTGCGGAAGATTAATCTCGTTAATTGGATATATATATATATATATATAAGAGCGATTTGGATGATGCATTATCTGTGCAGTGTGATGTGGTGGACTGTTCTGGAGCGATTGAGCACAGTTTCACGTGCATATTTTGATCTTGGTTGATCCGGTGAGCAGTTGTAGAGTAAAATAATGCAGCGAATCATTTTGTGCCTAACCGGAACTGATATTTGGCATAGTCAGATGCTATTTCCTAGTTCTTCACTTATTGTAACTAGTTTTTAATCTCTTGTAAGGCAGTGAGCCTTCCTTCGAGGTTGTAGCCCTGTTTTGTAACTTGAGTAGTGAACTCTAGGCAGTGTGCCTGAATGCAAGTGCATTCCCCTCATGTAATATTGTTTTTCTACTGGCTATAGTGGAATAATATTGTGGGTTCAAATCCCACCGTGGTTTTTCCCATTTGGGTTTCCACGTAAAAATCCTGGTGTTTTGATTAAATTGTGGTTGATTATCTTGTGTTTTTGCATTTTACTTTCTTGCATATGCTTCCAGTAGTTTCAAAATAAGTCAAAAAATTTGTTTGCTGGTAGATCACTGATTCAACCCCCCTCCCAATGATCGTTGACTCCAACAAAACATGACTCTATCTGTATATGGTCAAGAAATGATCATTAATGAAGACATTATTGCCTCGATTACTAGTCTTTCGGTTCAGAGGAGAAAACATTTTAGAGATAGAAAGTCTAGTGATGATGCTCTTAATCAGTTTTTAAGGGGAAAGAGAAGAGTAAGCTAGTGAAGCTTTCAGCTAGAGGATTTGATCAAATTTCTATAAAACCTATCTAGGATAAGGTTGTTGAGGTAATCATGAGATATATTACTCTTGATGATAATTTCACTACAATTTATCATGTGCATTTCATTTTGTAAAATCACTTCTGCCATAAGATGTTAGTTTCTTTCCCTTATTTTCTTTTGGCCTTTATGGATTTTTCCATTAAGGAGCATCGTAAAAACCCCAAACACTTTATGTTGTATGAAGGGTTAATTTTACTGATTATGGAGTTTATGAAAGCTCTTTTTCATAAAATTGATACTAAGGGAAAGGTTAGGGATAGCAAGAGACAAAAGCCTTTGGTTGTCAATTATTCAGCTATGAGTTATGATATGAAGGAGGAGGGAGAATAAGAGTGAGTGAAAGAGGATGACGAAAATGACTCTATTAAGATGGTTCTCAACCCCCTTCAAAGGAGGAGGACAACTCAAATTAATAGAAGAGTCAAAAGTAATCCACCAAGAAGAAGGATATAAAACAACTCTCTTGGTTAGAGGGCTCTTAGACTAGTGATGAAAAGGAGGGAGATAAAATTAATTATACAATTGAGCAAAGAAACAAGGTTAATACTGGTGGTGAGATGGAAATTGAAAGACTTAAAGGTAAAGGGAAGGAGAGGTTTGGGAAAAAATAGAATGGCAATAACCTTATGCCCAATATTGATAATGGATTTGAGGATTGGGGTGTAAATTATATGTTTGGTTTATCTAAAAATTTCACCTATCTCCATGAAAAATGGGAGAAAATATGTGATGTTTTGGTTTGGCTAAAAAAGGGGTTACAAGCCAATTTAAATCAGTTATTGCAATATTAAAAACAATGCAAAGTGATTTCAGATCTTGACTATAAAGCTAAAGGATCTAAAAGAGGAGCACATCGTTGAGTCTACCCCTATTAGGAAAAAGAATAAGGAGTAGAGAAATAAGGATAAGAGTGATCGGGTGCTGCAAATTGAACAAAAGGGTCGAGTTCTCATACCAGACACAACAAGAATAAATTTTTGAAGATGAAAAAAATGATTTGTTGGGCTTGGGAAATCTTCATAAGAACTTGTAATGCCATAAATTTCATCCCATGTAATTCCACACTACATAAGTGCCCCCACTTAAGTCAATTGGAGAATTCCCTTAGTTTCCTACCACTTGCCCGCTTGGCTTGCCCTGTTAGCTTCTCGTTTGTCCTTTTCTCAGCCTTGTTGATTGTCTTACTTGGGGACAATAGCGTGACACAAAGATGTCTACATGTCACACTAGAATCTTGCAAAGTTGTAGTCTAAAGGTAGCCATTGGATAATTATGCCTACTATTTTCAGTAGTTTTAACACCTTCTTATATGCGCACCAATGTCAGTTTCCCTTTCAGATTGCATATATTGCCATTTTGGGCTTCATTTTGGCCATCTCATGCTTTCTCACATTTGGTGAAGCTCTAATTTCTTTCTTGCTTCTTCATCTCTAGTTTTACTTTGTACTTAAGACTCCACTATACGGTGAACTCACAATACTGGTTCCCACTTTTTTGCCAACTTTGACACTGAGATGAACATTTTTAAAATAATCTTCACTTTCTGACACTCATAACTTTTAGAACCATTAAGAATTTGAAGATGATGTAAATTAGTGATTTTTAACATCTTGTCTCTAGATTCTCAATATATTTTTTTCAATTTTTTTTTAAGAAAATTGTTTTTATTTTTCCATCTCCCCCGAAAAAGTAGTTTTTTACAGCAAACAACATTTTTTAAGAGTGATGTGCCTCCCGAAACGCATGGCTTTTTTTTTTTTTTTTTTCCTATATTTATGATAAAAACTTAATTCTTTCGAATTTTGGTTTGTAACATCAATATCCAGGGCATGGAGTTGGTTTGATAGTGATATGTTGAATATTTTTCATTTTATTAAGTTTTGAAGTCCGACTTAGACATAGGTGTATGTTTGAACACAACTTGTTCTCTATATATCAAAATTCAATTTTTTTTTTGTTAAAAAGAAGACATTAATATGTAGGGCATATATATTTTTAATTTTTTAAAATTAGTTTACTATTTTTCCCAATGCGTTGAATAGAGAAGTTCATGTTTGGTGAAAAACCTATATTTAGTAATATTTAAAAAACAAGATCACAATAAACTCACAATGTAATAAAATTATAATCGTTGGAAAGCTTGCTTTGAGGACTACCATCCTACATTTTAGATTGTCAAGATTCTCTCATTTGAGCCTTGAACCAAAGGTTTGAAGGCAAAAATTTCTCAGAAGTTTGAAAATATTGGTGGAGAGATGCCTAGAAAGGGGGTTCGCTCGAACCCCCCTTCGAGTGAAGGGGGTTCAAGCGAACCCCCTTGGGTTCATTTGAACTCATGTTCATATGAACATGCAAAGCACAAACAATGCATTTTAGAACCACCCATGAGGTCACACGTTCGAGTGAACTAGGGGTTCACTCGAACCCCCAAGAATAGTTGGTTCGAACCCCCCTAGTTTGACCAAACACCCTTTAAAGTTTTTTTCTCACCCCTGCGTTTTTCCTTCACGGGTGAAAGTGGGAACCATTATTGTGATTTCACCCATCTTGTTTATCATATTATCAAATATCTATCTTAGTTTTTCATGGAGGTGGAAACACCAAAGCAGGGGTCTAACTATGGCAAAGCTCTTTACACAACCCCAACATTTTTGTATTTGCTTTGTTGTGTGCAGGTTCGTTTAAGAAGAAGTGAGCTAGATGGAAGCTTCATTTGTGGACCCATTGTAAATATTTTATTCCTTTCCTTTGTCTTTTCACTCTTCGTTTGCAATTAGTTTAACTTTATTATCTTTCATCACGTTTTAAAGCATTAAAAACCCTTGTCCTTTCATTATGTATTTTTTGGTATGAAACTCCGTACTCTATTCATATGGGATGTTACCGTGCTGCGTTGTCATCCACAAGTTGCCCATGTGTCCTGAACAAAGAGCTAACGAGACCACAAGAAGATCACCATGACTTGTACTTTCAGGTTCTATAGTTAAAACACTATTATCTATTGACACTTGATAGTTTTCATACTTCATGCTTATCCTAAGTGGAGAGGTTGAGAAAGTGAGTCCTCAAGAGGTTTCCAAACACCTTTTAGAGTGGTTTGATTCCCCCCCTATACATTTTGGTGAACGTGATGTGAAGGCTTGTCTTTTGTTTGTTTCATATATCTTAAAAGCTTTTTGAAAGAACTTTCCTTAAACAATGATTTCAATACTTATGTTAGGTTACTTTGTTGCAAATTGAAATAAAACTGGTGACAAGAACTGTCACTTCCTGGCAACGTAAGCTATTATATTCTATTCTATAATAAATTATGATAGTGAATTCCGAAACAACAAATTAATCAATAAATATAGGAACAAAAGCCAAAGCAATTAATTCTACAACATGAGAATAAAACACAAATAATTAACACACGTATCAAATGCAACAATGTAAAAATGCAAACATAAACATTTGAAATTATAAAACATGAAAACCTACTCTGTAGAACATAATCAAATATATACACTTCATCTGATGGCTTGAGGGTGGGCGTCCTTCATCCAATCGGCCAGTTGAAGAAAACGATTAGAAAACTCGCAAGCTTAACTCAGAACAACAATATTATATTTTTGAATAATAGGATTCATACATGCTGTATGCACATGTAAAATTCATCTTAAAACAAGTAATCAATTAGAAGCAAAAGGGAAATCACGAATCCCTTCTAACCAAATAATCTAACAAACAAGACAATGAAATAACACAAACAAGCAAATAGGAATTAAAATAATCAAATGAAATCAAAACTCCCTATCCCAAGATCGCGTATTGCTTCCATTGTTCTTCTCCTCTTTGTGGTATGATGGCTCTCAGATATTGCGCTGGTAACCTACAAGTGACACAAAGATTCAAAGTTCGCGATTCAGAGGAATTGTGGGGATTGGATGCCCAATTTATAGAAAATTGGATGAGATTGATTGAAAGGTGGAACATATTGATCAAGAGGTGGAACTCATGTGAGCTCAAATGAAAATTGATAGTTGAACTGTTGATTGTAGGAGTGAAACTGAATAGATTGAATAGATTAATTGAGTCAACTGATTGAGAAAAATCTGACTAAAGGAAGAAAAAGAATGATCGGAGGAAATAAAGAGGATGACAAGGAAAGCTTAATTTAGAAAAAAAGTTAACTGAAAGATGGAAATAAAAGTTGAAGAGATAAATGATTTAATTAATTAATTGATTGAATTAATTAATTTAGCATGTGCTTGCATTTAGAGTTAGATTTTCAATTTAATCTTTGCATGAGATTTATTCAAACAATTGAATTTATTTAATTCAATTTAGTATTTGAATATATTTAGAACTTGACTTTGATTTTCAATTTGGTTTTTGAAATCATGCACATGTAATTGAATTTGGAAGAAATTAGAAGAATATGAAATTAGAATTTGGGGATTTGGAATTGGAAGAATTAATTAGTTAATTAAATAATTTAAAGAAACTATTTAATTATGTAGAAATATAATTTAATTAAATAATAAAGATTATTTAATTTAAAGGATTAAATCACAATTAATTAAATAATAAATATTTAATTAATATTTAGAAAATGGTCGCATGACTAGATGATTAGAGATAGAAATTGAATAACTAGTAATTTATTTAAATAATAAAGATTATTTAAATTGGGGAATCAACCATAATAAATTAAATAATAAATATTTAATTAATATTTAGAAAATGATTAAAATGATTAGATGATGAAAGAATAGGAAATAGAATAATTAATTAGATGGCGAGGAAATATGAAATTAGAAGAAATAGTTAATTAAATTAATTAAATAGTTAAAGAATTATTTAACTAATTAGGAGAATAATTAGTACATGATCAATGAGACATTTTTAGGTGTCTACATTTTCCCCTCTTTGAGACAAAGTCAGAATAATGTTGTTTCAAAGAAAACGAATTTTTTTTGGCCCCAGTATGCCCCAACGACGCTTAGGGTGTAATGCCCCCTCGAGAGATTGTTTGTGCATTAAAGATATGAATGATCTCTCGAAAAAAGAAGAATGTGAGATGAAAGATAGAAGAATGGTTAGAGATAAAGATAAGTGATAGGTGACGTGAAGATGATATTGAGATAGAATATGAGAGAATAGATTGATGAAATAGAATAATGTTATATGAGAGAAAATGATTTATAAAGAGATGATGAGAAAAGAATCAGCAAACTAGCAATAAGAAAATGAGATGAGAATAAAATTGAATGAATCACAAACCTTTGTCATTATTTATTGCACCAATATATATTCATCACTGAGCCTTATTATTGAACAATGAAGCTTAGCACATCAGGGTATAAGGAACCAAGATGCAAAGATATCTCATTGAAGAAACAAACACATAGCAAACAAGGAGTAAACAAAGAAAAAGATAATGCCCATCATGGCCCCTCTAGTCACTTGTGGACATCCCTAAGTAGCATAGGAACAATATCTGTCACCAAATGATAAAAGATAAAGACTGACCCAGATAAAATTAAGCAGTTATACTGACCTTGTGCCTTCGTTCTTAGTTGCTTGATGTGATGGTTGATAATGTCTGATCTCAGAAAGTTGTGGACCCCATTTAAGATTGTCCTGTGAGATTTCGAGTGTATCCTCTTCTGTTTAAGACAAGATAATGATCACATTGATTTGGATATGATACGATTGATAAGACAGTTTGATTAGTTGATTGCAAATGTTTGACTGGATAGTTGTATCCTTTGTTAACTTCGTGCAAAGTGTTTGCTGGATATCTGCTAGGGTATTTGTTTCTCACAAGACATTTTATTGCAAGTTTTTTGATTGATTGATTTTCGATTTTTAGTTCTTTTCCATGAGCTTTTTCAATGTTTTTGGATTATGTGGATCGATATTTGAATGTTTTTGGTTGATTTTTTTAGGATTGTATTTGAATATTTTTGAATGATTTTTTCAGGACGTCATATGGATGTTTTTAGTTGATTTTTTCGGGATCGTATATGGATGTTTTTGGTTGATTTTTTCAGGATCGTATTTGAATTTTTTTGGGACTTTTTTCAGAATCATATATGGATGTTTTTGGTATTTTATGATTTTCAATGTTTTTTGGATTTTGAATATTTCAATTGTTTTTGGATTTTAAATATTTCAATTGTTTTTGGATTTTGGGTATTTCAATTGTTTTTGGATTTTGGGTATTTCAATTATTTTTGGATTTTTTTTTTCAGGACTTTATATGATTTTTTGGATTTTTTTTTCAGTTATACCCCCAGTGTCCAGATGTATATGACATAATGATCTGCAGAATGTATGTGGAGACAAATGAATTTTTGACATGACCTATGTGAATGCAATATGCATGATGAAGATGCATTTTCCTATTCGAACAAGGTTAATTGTGTTTGTTTTTGCATTTGTAATACACCAATTGAAATTGAGGTGCAAATCATTTCATAGATAAGTAGTTAATTGATCCCTAAGGTCCCTTTGGAACATTCATCTCAACACACTTAGTGACTAGGATTTACAAATGGAGACGCAGAAAACTTCCCCATTGGTTCTTGAAACTTAGATCTTTGTTTGCCCATGTGTGTGCAAATGAGTTAATTCCTTCTCTTGTGTTCACTAAAGATCCTTAGCATCCTACATGACTAGCTACATGGTTTATCCTAACTTCAAAAGCATCCTGAATAGATCCTCGCTGCCAACAAGCCTTGAGAGCTCCGATGAGGTTATAGACTGTAATTTCTCAAATATTGCTCCATTACCAGTAGGCGTTCATAGCCCTGATGGAGTTACTTGTATGTTCCCAAAGTCAAGCTTTTTATCGCATTTGTATGTGTGATATTTCAGTTATATATCATTGCTCTTTTGCCTTGAGATGGATATTTGGCATAGCTCTTTTTCTTTTTATTTTCTTGCCTTGACTTGTAAGTAATGAAACCTACTTGGGTGTGACAATTATAGGGACGCTAAAGTAGAATTTTAGATTTTTCACTAGTCATATGATCAACTAGGTGTCTAGAATGAATTAGAGATCTATTGTGTTTGAGATATAGAAATTGATAGATTGTGGGTTAACAAGTCTCAAATAGCAAAATCACAACCCAACCATGAGTAAAGCATCGTCATAGGATAATGTTGAAAATGAATGACCTTAGGACCTCAAAGACTTCATGTCTGAATATCTAAGAAAGGAAATGTTTTCCTTAAATGCAAATGAATGATAAACTCAAACAGTTGCCTTGTTTTATTGATGTTGCTATATATAATTGCTGAAACTTTGAGAATGTGATGCATTTTTAAAAAAAAACTATGTGTAATGCAGTGTTTTAAATGATATGATATGCATTGCAGAAAGTAAAACCTAAACTACACAGGCCTTAGGTATAATATCGCTTGAGGTGCATGTTGTTCATAGGGTCAGACAATGAATCTCCCTCCATGGTAGCCAAATTATATGCTCCATTGCCTATGACCCTTGTTATAATGAAAGGACCTAGCCAATTAGGTTCGAATTTCCCTGGCCTTTCTCGTTCCACTAGGTTCCTTTGATTTTCTTTAAGTACTAGATCTCCCACTTGAAAAGTTCATGGGCGGACTTTTATTATAACTCGGCTCAGTCTGTTTTGATATCCTTGTAAATGGTTAAACGTTGTTTGTCTTTTTTCATCAAGGGTTTTGAGTTCTTGTAACCTTGCTACCTTGTAGTCTTCCTCTGATATGATGTTCTGTAAGGAGACTCTTAGAGATGGTATTTCTATTTCAATGGGGAGTATCGCTTCTATCCCATAGACCAAGGTATATGGTGTTGCCCCTGTAGGTGTGCGTACTCCTATTCTATAAGCCCATAGAGCAAGATTTAACTGGAGATGCCAGTCTTGTCCTGTGTCAGTGACTACTTTCTTAAGAATTTTCAATATTGTTTTATTTGTAGCCTCTACTTGTCCATTACTTTGTGGATAGTATGGCGTGGCAAATCTCTGTTGTATGTGGAATTTGTCACACAATTCTTTCACTTCCTGGTTTTTAAATGGACGCTCGCTATCTATAACAAAGCACATTGGAACTCCGTATCTACATATAATATAGTTGAGCATGAATTTTGCTATCTGCTTTCCAGTGGTGTATGTTAGAGGAATTGCCTCAACCCATTTGGTAAAGTATTTAGTGGTTGTCAATATAAACTTGTGCCCATTGGAAGAAGTAGGGTTGATTTTACCTACTAGATCTAATCCCCATTGTGAAATTGGCCATGGTGATGTGATGGGTTGAAGATCTTGTGTTGGTGCATGAATAAGGTCTCCATGCATTTGGCATTGTTTACACTTCTTTACATACTTGTAAGCATCTTTTTCCATGGTTGGCTAGTAATACCCTGTTCTCAGCAATTTCTTTGACAATGGCAGACCGCTTTGGTGAGCCCCACAAATTCCATCATGGACTTCTTTTAAAGAAAGGTGTGCTTCATTCTCATCCAGACATCGGAGAAGAGTTCCATTGAAACCCTTTCTATACAAAGTATCGGCTATAATGGTGTATCTAGATGCGTGACGAATAAAGCTCTTCTTTTGATTTCTGGATAGATCCGATGACATGTATTGAGTATGTAAATATGTATATTTTTCATTGTACCAAGGTGATTCTGGTCCCACAATTGTACATACATATTCTAATAGGGAAGTTTCATATGCAGGTAGCATCAACTGTTCTATGATGAACTCAAACTAAGTTTTGTTAGCAGGCATATTGAGAAGAAATCCTATGGTTGCCATTGCATCTGCAGCCTTGTTTTGTATCCTTGGGATCTGTTCGAAGGTAATTTTGCTGAAGTGCTCCTTGTAATCTTCGACCAACTTCTTATAAGGCACGAGTTTGTCATCCTTTGTGTTGTAATCATCATTGACCTGGTTTACAATCAACTGCGAATCACCATAGACCTGTAACTCTTGTATTTTTCATTGTATAGTTGTACGAAGCCCTATGAGGAGAGCTTCATATTCAACCATATTGTTGGTGCATTGGAAATTGATCCTAAATGTCTTAGGTATAATTTCCCCTTGAGGAGTAATGAAGAGAATCCCTGCTCCTGATCCGTGACTTCTATATGACCCATCAAAGTATAACTTCCACATTACTGAGGCAGTTAATGTAAATACGGATTCATCTAGAAAGTCTATCAGCAACGGGTGACTATCTTGTATAGGAGCCTCTCCTAATTGATCTGCTATAATTTGTCCTTTGATGGCTTTTCTGTCTATGTATTCTATATCAAACTCGCTCTCAAGATCATAACCCACTTAGCCAATCACCCGGTCAATGTTGCTCTGCTCAATAGGTACTTGAGTGGGTCAAAGCATGCAATGAGTTGTACCTTATGACTCAACATGTAATGTCTAAGCTTTTGGATGCAAAGATTACTGCTAAGCATGCTTGCTCTATGGGGGTATAATTAAGCTCATAGCCGATCAGAGTCCTACTTATATAATAAATGGCTCTTTCTTTTCCATTTTTGTCATGTTGTGCCAATAGAGCTCCTACAGTTGAGTTTGTTGCTGATATGTATAACAATAGAGGTTGTCCTGGAGTAGGAGATATTAACACTGGTGTATTCAAAAGATAATCTTTTAGAGCTTGGAAAGATTCCTGGCATTTTTCTGTCCATTTAAAAGTAACTCCTTTCCTGAGTAAATGTTGGAATGGGTGACACTTAGCTGCCAACTCTGCTATGAATCTCCTTATGGATTACAGACTTCCTTGTAACCCTCTAAGTTGTTTAAGTGTTGACGGAGGTTGCATATCAATGATTTCCTTGACCTTGGTAGGGTCTATTTCAATTCCTCTATTTGATACTATAAACCCTAACAGTTTACTTGCTATTATGCCAAACACACACTTCTTCGGGTTTAATCTAACATTATACTGTTCCAACCAATCAAATATCTGTGTAAGAACTACAAGGTGACTTTCTCTTGTTTATGATTTAGCCAATATGTCATCCATGTAATCTTCCATTATGTTATGGATCATGTCATGAAACAATGTTGTCATGGCTCTTTGGTATGTTGCTCCGACGTTTTTGAGACCAAATGGCATCACATTCTAGCAGTATATTCCCCATGGGCATGTAAAGGCCACTTTATGTTGATCTTCTAGTGCAATTCTAATCTGGTTGTATCCTGAAAAGCCATCCATTAAGGATAGCATCTTATTTCCAGCTGTTAGGTCAACTATCATGTCGATATTGGGTAGCGGGAAGTCATCCTTAGGACAAGCTTTATTTAGATCTCGAAAATCAATACAGATTCTTATGCCTCCCGTGGGCTTAGTCATAGGTACCAGGTTGGATATCCATTCCGTGTAGTCAATAGGTCTAATAAAACCTACATCCAACAACTTTTGTAGTTCCATTTTAACTAGTAATGTGATACTTGGATGCATTTTTCTCAATTTTTTCTTATAAGGTTTAACTCTTGATATCAAAGGTAAGTGATACAACACTAATTCAGAGTCTAATCCTGACATGTCTGAATAGGACCAAGCAAAGTTGATAGGTCTTTGTTTGAAAAAATGAATAAATCTATCTTTTTCTTCTTTGCTTAGTGATTTTGCCAAATGGATGTTATGTACAACCTCCTCTTCTGCTATGTTTACTTCTTCTGTTTCCTCTGTAAGCAATGTTGAACTTTCTCTTTCCATAGGAAGATTACCCAAGTCACTTTTGTCATTATGGGTAGTTTGATCCTTATCTTCTATTGCAGAAGTACTTTCTTCTCCAAAGTATGTCGTTCTATTTAGGTCTATAACAAACCTTGCTTGATGATCACCATGTGGAAATCCCTCTCTGACTCCTAGAAATTATAAAATTTCTTCATCGTTTTCAAACCAATCCAGCATTGGTTTTCCTTCTTGTCCCCAATCAATCAAGTGTGAATGCACTAGGGGTAAATCATTACTCCCTTCTTTAGTAGACTTTGATAACACGAAGACTTGATTGTTTGATATTACACTTTCTGGTGGGCTAGAATCATGGAGTGATAAGAACTCGTAGTCATGAGAGTCTGTCTCACTTTCAATATATGTTTCATCATATGAGCTATCATCACTTATTTCTTCTTGTTCCAGCCTCTGATTTTGTTGTAGATTGACTGGTCTTCTTTGGACATTAGTTACCCTTCTTAATCCTGGTATAAGCCTTTGCAATCTTTCTTCATCTGTTTCATTAGGTTGAGCCTGAGTTGCTTCTTGTGGTAGAAGTAGTGACAATAACCATGCGTGGGATTCAGGTGGTGGTGGTAAACCTGCATCTATTGCCACATTAGCCTGTACTCTTGTGTCAACAACTGCATCATTTTGTAACTCAGTGGTAGGTTCTTGCAGGAGTTGTCTCATATCTTCTCCATCTGATTCTACGCTAGGTGATGTAGGTACCTGATTACTTGTTTGAGTTGAAGATGGGAGCGCCTGTGTGGACAAATTCCTTTGTGATATGTAGTTTGATGGTTTTCTTGGTTGATTTAGAATATCAAGGGTACATTGTCTGGCTTCTGTGATATGTTGTACATGCTTATATCCTAATCCTTGATTTCCTGGATTATCATTAGGAACAATAGGTTCTAGTCTTCCTTGTTTCTGTAACCCAAGGCCTGTGGTACCATCATATCCATGTCTTTGGAGTATTTTGAATACATTGCCATACTGATCTGTGTGTATTTTGGGTATTGTCATATGATCTTCTTCTCTATATATCCAATGGTTAACATTTTCATTCAAGGATTCTTCTTGTAAGTCACCCCATCTAATGAAAGAGCATGAGTCTATGTATCTGACAATTTCTTTTCCTTTGTCCTGTTTTTGCACTATAGTGTGAGGTTTCCCAAAGGACTTAGGAGAAAGAGACAATTGTTTCCCACTTAAAGTATTTGCAATAGAGTACTCTCCGCAACTCATATCTTTTATTTGTAAGGAGGATGTTGTAAGCATTTCCTTTTTTGTTTCCGTGATCTTTAATGTTTCTAGCTATGTAGTGAGAGGTGTGGCCTGACTGATAGGTACCTGATTATCCACACTGCCTTCAGATAATTGCATGGATTTGGATCACCCTTTATGGTGATTTCAATACCATTGTATGGGAATTTGACACATTGATGGAATGTGGATGAAATTGCTTGCATGGTGTGGATCCATGGGCGGCCCAATAACATGTTGTATCCCAACTCTCTATCCAAGACTTGAAAAGTGACCTCTGTCATTATTAGTCCTACTTGTATAGGTAATGTTACAATGGTTTTAGATGGACGTTCTTCATCATCGTAAGCCTTGATATTTATCATCTTGGAAGAATCAATGTGAAGTTCAGAATACCCTAGTGCTTTGACCAGCTTTAAAGTACAAATGCTGAGACCGGCTCCCCCATCTATGAGTACTCTTTTGATTCTTCTCTTATGAATGTAAGCTTCCAGATGTAGAGGGTCGTTATGAAGCAGTCTATCACTAGGAATATCTTGTTCTGTGAATGCAATACGTGTGCCTTGTGTTAGATTTCCCACCATAGATTGGAAGGCATTTTCATCTATATCTTTGTTCACTATCAAATCTTGAAGTGCTTTGTCCAGTATAGCTCTATGAGTGGGCAAAATTCACAATAGTTCGAATAATGATATCTGTGCAAAAGTTTTCTTAAGTTGGTCAACAACATTGTAAGTTCCTACTGCTGGTGGTTGATTTTGTGGTATTCCTTGTAAAGTTACCTTTGATCTGCGAGTAACTACTGCACAGTCTCTATCTTTGGGAGTTATGGTGATCGTAGCGATTGTATCATTTGTATCATAGGTTGTTTTATCAAGATTTATGTTAAATCTCTCTTCATAGTCTTTATGGGTATGTTTGACATCCATGATATGTTCTATGAGTTCATCTTCAAACCAACCTGAGTGAGATGGTTGATCATACCCCCAGTCTCTGAGATAAAGATTTCTATCATCATCGTACTTCGGTGCCTCTAATATCATGCAAATTTGGTTATCATCTCTATGAGTGTCTTGATATTGGTCCTCTTGATCAAGTGTTTCTTGTGAATCATTATTTGCTATATCTCCTGAGCTAATGGCATGAATAGTGTAGTCGTATGAGACCTTTGTGTAGTTAGCTATATTGTCTTAGGTACCTGATGTGGTAGCTTTCCCCTTGTGATGCTTAACAAAAGGATCCTTAAAAATCGTATGATTTGTGTTTGCTGAAGTTTTATTGGTATCAATTGTGATGTCCCCTTGGTCTATCATATCTTGGACCAAGTTTTTCAATTTGTAGCAACTTGCCGTTTTGTGATCTTTCGTTCTATGATAATCGCAGAAATCATTATCATTCCGCCATGTGGGTTTGAAAGGACCTGGTTCATACACTCTCACTTCAGGTAAAATGATCATGTTTGTCTGTATTAACTTTTTGAGCGCTGACTCAATAGGTTCTCCTAGAGGTGTGTAATTTCTTCTTGGAGCATTTGCCTTGGGGTATCTTGTGTTCGTGTTTTGTGTAGCATTTACATTTGCTGATGTTGTGTTATTCCCTGTATGTGGATTTGCTGACTGACTTGTTCCCAAAGATAAAATGGGTTGAGTTTTGTTTATCATTCTGGCGTCTATAATACCATCATTGGTCACATTTTTGTTTTTCGACCAAAACTTAGATTTGTCATTGTTGTTGGTGTTGCCATATTTAATAAGACCTTGTTCTACTAGTCCCTTCTCACATTTGAGAGCCTTTTCCGTAATTTGTTTAAATGTGGTTAAACATTGCATTTGTATCGGATATTTAATCTTAGGAATCAAATTTTTTGTGAACATATCCACTTGCTCTATTTCTGGGATAACTGTCTTGCACCTCCTATAGAGAGCCCTCCATCATTGTATGAAGGATGCAAATGTTTCATTCTCATATTGTTTAGTGGCACACAAGTCCATCAAAGTAATTAGGGTGTCAATGTTGTGCAAGAAGTTTGCAATAAATTATTCAGCTAATTCTCCCCATGATGTGATGGTTGGTGGTAAATGTGAAAACCACTCTATAGCCGGACCTCCTAGACTTTTAGTAAATAGTCTCATTAGATAAGTATCTTTTGAGGAAACCTCTATACATGCCATAAAAAATTCTTTGATATGATCTCTAGGATCACCCTTCCCTCGATATCTATCAAATTTGGGTGTTTCAAAATGTTGTGGGAAAGGCTGCATGTATAATGTGTGATGGAATGGATAAGGACGTAAGTCCTACATTGTGTAGCTCTTTTTATCTTTTTATCGTTACTTGTTGCTTGTGTTTGAATAGGTGTTGAGACACTTGATATTATCGGTATGCTCTGTGATGGTATATTAGCATCGATCGCTGAGGATGACACACTTGTTTGAAAGTTTGCATTTGTGTTGACATTTGTTTGGATAGGTACATTTTGAGGAAAACTGGAGGTCGTTGCTTGTATTTGTGTCAAGGGTGGTGTTTGACTGTTATCTTGACCTAAAGTTTTTCCTGGTGGTAAAATCTTTGTGACATCAAAATCCTCAGGTAGTTTTGCCCCATTTTGTATTAACAATGAAAGATACTTGTCCCTATCGCTATGTATAAGTGCATCTAGGATCATGAGGACATGTGGGTCTTGCTGAGAGGACTCAATTTATTCCTTTGTCAAATGCTGTTGTAATTCGTTTAGGGTGGACATTGTCTGTGTACCTGAGTGTTGACCTGTTGACATGTCCATATTCTAAGTAGGGTTTATAGACTGTGTGTTGTTCGGGTCCATTATTGCTTTCGCTTTTTGTGACCTTGTGACGGGCATATAAAATTGCTTATATGAGGGTGGTTCTATGTAAGACGATGACTTAACACTAGACTGTAGATGTAAATATGAGGTATGCAAGACTATACTAGACTCCCTATTGAGGATTTTGACATGAGATCTTTTGAGCATTTCTAGATTTCTTTAATGCAAGTCTTTCCATTTGTTGACGAAGTTGTTCAACCTCAATCGCTCTATCAATTATATGGGAAATCCTAGACTCAATGCTTATCTCATGTATGACTCCTATATATTGAGGTGTGCTTCTTCTTAAATCCCAAGCTAAGTTAGCTAGACCATCAATGGTTTCTCATTGACCACTGTTTGGAACTAGATTAGGTTGCTCGAAGGGGAGCAAACCATCACCTCAGAGACCCATGAAGGCACATGCTATGAACCTATAACTGACAATGGACTTAGAGGTATATGAGGTCTAGATGAAGACGTATGATAATGTAGGACTATGTAACTAATATGGATGATAATGCAAAAGACTTAGGACGATAATGAGGACGTAAGTGGGACTATGCAAAAGACATATGACGATAATGAGGACGTAAGTGGGACTATGTAAAAGACGTAGGACGATAATGAGGACGTAAGTGGGACTATGCAAAAGACGTAGGACAATAACAAGGATGCAAGCGGGACTATGCAAAAGACGTAGGATGACAATGAGGATGTAAGTGGGACTATGCAAAAGACTGCCTAGGGTCACAAATATGTAAGGACTTTTGAGAATCGGTTTCAAAATGGACTTTATTTTCTATAACTTAATGTGTGGGACAATGTTTTGTAGTTTTTTAAATCTGAGAACAATTACGGGTAGGTATGTATAGCTAACTGACTCAATTTTCATATAATCTCAAAAAATTTGGAGATACGTGGGATAGGGCCTGAAATAGCCCAAGGGACTGACTCAATATTGGTCTAGCACAACGATACATAAAAAAGCACTGAATACAATCTTACGCTGGATAGTGGACACCATTCAGTGAGGCCCTTACGAAATGCTGAGACAAAATGAACAGATAGAGAGTCTGGCAGCACTGGGTCCACTCCACGACACACACTTCTTGGGCATGCCAGTCTCTCTTACCCCGAAGATCCAAGGATCTTATAGCCAAGGGATTCCTATATCATAGTTTAAGGTACATGAAGGGTATCTATGGGGTACGATCTGCACTCCCGGAACCACTGAATGTAGGATTTTTGGCAACTAAATTGGTTCTTAGTATTAGGTTTTGAGGGGTCCCGATCCAATTACAAATTCTCAGAGCAAGCCACTTAAGGCTTTAGTTGAGCTTACCGGTGCAAGGAAGGCCCCCACATACATTGAATTCACTCAACACTCTAGCTGCTTGACCAATATATTTATATAACAGCTTGAAAAACCCGCTCGAGAGTACGCTGGGAGAGATGATATCCCCAACCCATCCCAATTCGAAGTACCTCTGTAGGGTGATGAAATCTCCAGTCAAAGATACCCTTCACTGCGTAGAATTAAAAAAAATTGGATGTCATTGTCACCTTCCTTCTTTCTCCCAAGACCCCGAAGGTGGGTGGAAAGTCAGTTAGTGCAACAGTAGGTCCACCCCAGACACAATAAAAAGTTCTTTACCTTAAGAAAAAGAAAAATGATTTAATCTAATGTAGCGTGATTCACGTTCATTTTATAGCCCAAATTTAGGTGTTAGATACGCATGTGCCTGCCTATTTTAAACACCAAATCCAAGTATGAAGGCATACATGCCAATTTTAACCATTTGCTAATTTTAAGTACCAAAAACCAAGTGTGAGATACATGCATGTCAATTTTAGCCCATGTTCATTTTAAGCACCAACAACGAAGTGTGAGATTATCCATGCATGCCCATTTTAACTGTTGTTGATTTTAAGCACTAAAAATGAAGTGTGAAGTGTGCATGCAAAATTACTAATCTAATCCTCTCTGCGAATTCACCACAGGCTGTAAACATAAGATTAGTAAAATCAATCTAACAGAAAACAGAAACTCAAAACTTGACAAAGGCGATTGCGTAATTTTACCTGTGCGATTGCGTGATACTTACAGAGCGAATGCGTGAATTTGACAGAGCGAATGCGTAAATCTAACAAATCGAATGCGTGATGATATCTGGTCAATTGTGTAGCACTAACATGTCGATTGTGTGACATAAGGCAGACAACAACAAAACTTAAAAACTTAAAAAAAAAAAAAAAAACTCGATCAGGAACCTGCAAAACCAATTGTGAAGCCCTAGCCAAATCCCTCATCATCCATTCAATATTGATTAGATCATATTTAACTATATAAGAAAGAACCAGGCTATTATATCTGTCTAAGGCCAGTTGTTCTTTCAAATCCTGTATCAATTTTTCTGCCTGGAGAACCTTTTGATAGCGTTTGACTTCTCTCCTTTGTTGTTTCGTCCTTCTTGCACTTGAAATCTTGAACTGAACTTTTCTTGACATAAACTGTATTAATTAAATCATAAAATAAAAGAAATTTGATCCTAGATTAACCCAATTTGAGGCATAATTAATCAGGAACAAAAAATAGATGGAAGAAAAAATTAAACAGTAAAGCTTCCTGCAAATGCGTGATCCAGAAAGGGTGATTGCGCGATCTGGACAGGGCGATTGTGTGACCTTGTCAAAATGAATGCATGACCCCAAGGGGTCGAATGCGTGATTCTATCTATGCGATTGCGTGACAATGAATGCTCAATTGCGCGACAGAAAAATCTTTTCTCGAAATTGGTGCAACTTGTAAAAAAAATGAAAAATCCGCACAATCTGCAAAAATCACACAGAAAAATAAAGAAGGTTAAATTGCTGTTACTTCACATTGGGTTCATCAAAATGTATGCACATGTAAAATTCATCTTAAAACAAGTAATCAATTAGAAGCAAAAGGGAAATCACAAATCCCTTCTAACCAAAGAATCTAACAAACAAGACAATGAAATAACACAATCAAGCAAATAGGAATTAAAATAATCAAATGAAATCAAAACTCCCTATCCCAAGATCACGTATTACTTCCATTGCTCTTCTCCTCTTTGTGGTATGATGGCTCTCAGATATTGCACTGGTAACCTGCAAGTGACAAAAATATTCAAAGTTTGTGATTCAGAGGAATTGTGAGGATTGGATGCTCAATTTATAGAAAATTGGATGAGATTGATTGAAAGGTGGAACAAATTGATCAAGAGGTGGAACTCAAGTGAGCTCAAATGAAAATTGATAGTTGAACCATTGATTGTAGGAGTGAAATCGAATAGATTGAATAGATTAATTGAGTCAACTGATTGAGAAAAATTTGACTGAAGGAAGAAAAAGAATGATTGGAGGAAATAAAGAGGATGACAAAGAAAGCTTAATTTAGAAAAAAGCTAATTGAAAGATGGAAATAGAAGTTGAAGAGATAAATGATTTAATTAATTAATCGATTGAATTAATTAATTTAGCATGTGCTTGCATTTAGAGTTAGATTTTCAATTTAATCTTTTCATGAGATTTATTCAAATAATTGAATTTATTTAATTCAATTTAGTATTTGAATATATTTAGATCTTGACTTTGATTTTCAATTTGGTTTTTGAAATCATGCACATGTAATTGAATTTGGAAGAAATTAGAAGAATATGAAATTAAATGAAATTAGAATTTGGGGATTTGGAATTGGAAGAATTAATTAGTTAATTAAATAATTTAAAGAAACTATTTAATTATGTAGAAATAGAATTTAATTAAATAATAAAGATTATTTAATTTAAAGGATTAAATCGCAATAAATTAAATAATACATATTTAATTAATATTTAGAAAATGGTTGAATGACTAGATGATTAGAGATAGAAATTGAATAACTAGTAATTTATTTAAATAATAAAGATTATTTAAATTGGGGAATTAACCATAATTAATTAAATAATAAATATTTAATTAATATTTAGAAAATGATTAAAATTATTAAATGATGAAAGAATAGGAAATAGAATAATTAATTAGACAGTGAGGAAATATGAAATTAGAAGAAATAGTTAATTAAATTAATTAAATAATTATTTAACTAATTAGAAGAAAAATCAGTACATGATGAATGAGACATTTTTAGGTGTCTACAAATGCTTCTTCAATTTTTCCTTATGCTGCTTATATAGACACACAACCTATAACAAATTTGTACAAGAATAGTCTATACGCTTTGGCTGCCAACTAAATAATATAATGGTTAGATGAAACCTTCTGCTTTGCTAGCCACGAATTGAAATTTATTTGGTTACAATAGGAAATGGGAACATTTCAATTTTCTCCATAACAACAAGAAACAAATTTGTTGTAACAAAAATAAAAAATAGAATATGGGCAGATCTTGGTTTCCTCCATTAGCCAACAAATGTATCTCTTGTTTGATAGTAATGTTGAGGTGGTCAAACTTTGTGGCAGGAAGATAAAATTGCCAAAGATAGTGACAATAAGAACTACCATCAAACAACATCATGATTAGATGCTTCAACTGATGTAGAAGAACGTGGTTGAGAGGAGTTATGGAAAGGATGCCTGTAGAATACGCGTATTAGAAATCAAGCATGGAAAAGTTCATATGGCAATGATGAAAGAAAGAGTAGAATGATATGAATGTTCTTGTCAAACAAGTGACAGGAAGTTTGTGTGCTACAAGACAACATTTATTAGTAAACAATCAGTAATTATTTTTCATATTTTTATCATAAAACTATATGAATTATCTCTTTTGTATTTTAATCACAAGCAACATAAATGGTATGATTTAATTGAAAAATGGAATAAGAGTGGATATAGAGGTATGTGAAATAGATTAAAATATAGCGTAAAATGGAACAAGAATGGCTCTCATCACCTCTATTGCACTGCCTCTGCCTCCTCTACCTATTAACCCTATTTTAAACACAATCTTGCAAAACATGGGACAACTACAACAACAACTTACCACCCTTGCATCTGTTACCAATCAATATTCACTTCTTACTTATTATCCTCACAGTCCACTTGATCTGAGCATCTTGAACACCATCACCCCCAAGCAGCTAGGACATTGAAATTTAATTGATATAATGGAGAGGTAGATCCTAAGGTTCACATCGATCCTTTCATGATTGTTTATGTTGACTATCATAGCTTGGATTGGTTTTGTTTAAGCTATCCTATTAGTCCCTTAACAAAACCATGCTAGAATGGTACAATTCATTGCCCAACTATTCTATTAAATCATTTGATTAAATCATGAATGTTTTTAGTAGAAGGTTTCAAGCGAACATTGGAAGCAAGGTCACCATAGCAAATCTTGTTCATTGTAAGCATGAACCTAACAAGAGGGTTACTGATTTTATTTCTCATTATAAATCAATCTCTATAAGATTCCCTTTTCTCTACCATATAATGATTTGCAAAGGATGTTTATTGAAAATTTGCAGCCAGCATTGAGGGAGAAGTTGACTCTTAATCATTATTCAAATTTCACTACTCTTTGTTCCACAGTCACTAACTATCATCATATACTGACTCAGTTCAAAGAATCTTCTTTGAGCTCTCATGTTGATGCCTATAAGGGTGTGTCTTCTTTAGGAGGGTCTAAAAAGAACAAAGTTGTGGTGAATGTCATAATTGTGTCTCATGCAACTGAGAGATCTATGCAAGAACCACAAAAAAATTGATTTTTCACTAAACTGTTTGATTCTTATCTAAGAATATTGCAAAAATTATTAAAGGATAATCTTATAACCCTTTCTAAAATTAGACCACTATCCAAAAATAAATCATATAATCAGTGGTATGATGGTTCATAATTTTGTCAATATCACCATGTACTTGGACACAACACCAAGCATTGTATTCGTCTTAGACATATAGTCTAAGATCATATAAACAATGGTGCTATCTTAGTTAGTGATCAAAAACAAAAATATAACAAGTCTGTTGATAAGACCAATGGTGAGCTCCAAATCTATACTGATCCTTTCACGCCTCATTCATAAAACTTCATCTCTGCATCATCAGATCTTACATCAAGTGGTGGCCCTTATGTCAACATGGTCACTATCACTCTGATATCGCCCCCTAGCTAAAGGATAAAGTCTTATGACATGTCTTAAAACCTCTAGAAGCTCCTTATAGTGGGTAGCCTACTCATTTATACATATCAACTAAGATAAATGGTCACACTATTACAAGCGTGATGGTTGATCCTACATGCCAAGTTAATGAAGGAGGATCTATTTATCAATGGTTTTCATAGGGTGAGATATGATGAGTGTCATGCCTTTGTTCATATGCATGACAAGCTATTTATTCCTTCTTTAGGTAATACCACCTTAATGGTCCTCGTGGAACCCAAGGTGGTGTCAAGTACTTTCGTTCTCATTCTTGATTAGACTTGTTTCATGTTGAGATAGGTAGCCCTTCGTTGATTGTGATAGAAGCAATCCCCTTAGTTGTTTAGAAGTGTTTGAAGCTCCCCCATTGAGGCACAATGCATGTTGTCCATGACACTAGATATCAATTGCTAGTTGCCCGTGGGGGCTTTTCGTTGGATCATTTTTTGCCTACTCTGATTGGGCCTATGATTCATTGTGGAGACTCATTATATAAATCTTATTATAAGTACAAGATGAGGGAGTTGACACATAACTCAATTAATCCTATGGTTTCTTTAACTCCTCCTACATTATTTTTTTCTCCCCCTTCCTTGTTTTCTCTTGTGTTTCAACGAGTTACACCCTTTGCCCCTTCTTCATCGGGGGCTAAGGATGAACCCAATCCTCAAAGTAGACCTCCTCACCTACCTCGGACTATGCAACCTTCTGAGATATCTTTTGTTCATGTCTACACCCAATGCAGACAAAGGAAATGCACCTATGTTGTTGACGTCTACAACCTGGCCTCCCTTTGAGCTCCCAAATATTACAGATATCCCTCATCCTTCCCAATATGGTAAGGGTAGGCATTCACCTTGAGATCATTTTTCACCTCTGGTTCTTGCATCACAGCCTCTGAGGGTACCCCCTATTCCTCTAATTTATCCTAGAGAAAAATGAAGAAGGGTGTTCACGACTGCACCTCTTGTCTCATCAATTGGGCCTTCTCCTTTGCCAAAAATTGTGCAAGTGGCCTCTCCTTGTTGAGCCACCTCAAAAATCTCTTTTCAATCCTCATTGATGCTAAAACTAGCTTGTGCGTGAGCATGAGATTTGTCAATTGGTGATGGCCCGATAGTGTGAGGCTATCTTGAAGGATGAGAGTAAGTCGTTAGTGTTTTCTCTTCCTCCTGCTATTTTCATGTCTACTCCCACTCCCATTGCTCCTATTGCATCTGCATCTCCTTCATCTTCCATACTACTGCCTACTACTCTAGAGACTATTGACGAGCCTCGTGCCACAAGGATACATGTTTTCACTGCTACCTCCTTGGAGCCAACCCTCATCACCTCCTTGATTGATAACCCTCTATTCTCCCAACCCACTGTCATGCTACATACACAAGTTGTGCTTAGTGCAATTCCATCTACTCCTAATTTGTGATTTCATCTTCATCGTAGCTTTTGCAAGGCACTTGGACTTGCTACGGTTGATAGGAGGCCTTTGCCTTTGCAACAACCTAAGTGAAAGTTTAAGTAGGGTCTCGTTCCTAAGTTTCATCATTGAAAATCATCTCCAATGAACTCCTTGCTTGTTTCTTTGCCTATTTTAGTGTTTGCTTATTTTTCTACCTTTGTTTGTGTTGTTTGAGAGGATCTTCTTTCCATAGAGTTTGTCTTCACCCCTCTTCTAGAGGTCTATGGTGTGGCTCTTGTTTCATCACCTCAGACTGAGTCACCTGTCTCTTCTACAAAGGGTCATTTGTTTGACTCTTTAGAGGACATTGTGATATTTTCTATATGATCTTCACTTGGCCATTGACACTTGCCTCTTAAGACCTTCTGGATGAGAGTGTGGAAGTTGCATCATCCTTGGCTCTTGCTTCTAGTGAGGCACCTGACACTACCCTTGTGGTTGTCCCTCTTTGAGATAGTCCTCCCTCCCCCTATAATCAAAATTGGTTGGATGATGATCTAGTGGTGGAGAACCTCTATGAAAATACACTTCTTATCTTATAGATTAGAGTGTGTTTGTTTGTGTTCCCCTGTGCTTGTTTTTCTATGTTTTGTGGCCTATGGAGGACCCAAGTTACTCCATAGGTACTTGGAAATAAGGGGTGATGATTGTCTTCATATGTTTGTGATCTCTTGGAGGACCCAAGTCACTCTATAGGTCCTTGAAAATAGGGGATTATCTATTGTGACCTTCCTCTATTTGTTAACCATCTTTCTTCTATTTATTGTATATTGATTTTCACATTTGGAGATGATGCAAAGCATTGGAGGCATTTAGTCCTTCTTCCATGTTGACCTACAATTTTATCTTCTCTTTGTTTTCATGTGGTTCCTTTATATTTGAAAATTTTGGGACCATGATGATTAACTCATACACAACCATATGCATAATATAGTTTCACTAATGTGAGTTCAAGATCTAACATAGAACTATCAAATCCCCTTGTGTCTTTGTGTTTTTGTTTATGTTGTGGGTATCATGTGTCATATTTTGCAAGGTAGAATTCCACAAAAACATTCTGCTATGTTGAAGTGACATGACATCTCTTCTGCTTAGAATGACATGCATACCATCCTAAGAGGGAACTATCATTTGTGCATTTATATTTATCACAATATCTATCTCATGATCTTTTGTTGTATTTATTATCTCGTTGCCCTCATGGGAGTCAAACTACTATCTCATATGATCTTTATCATCTTATCACCTATGTGGGGGTCAAACCACTATCCAATCAATCATTCATCGCCCTATCATATGGCTATCCAACATAACACAACTTGCTACCCATACAAACACAATCTTTTTTATCTTAGTGATCACTATCTCACTATATCTATGTCTAATTATATCATTGTTATATAAAATAATTTAATTTTTCATCTAACATGTTTGTTTCCAAGTAACATGTTTGTCATGAAACAACCTTTTTGTATCTCATGAAGGTTGAGGTCTCTTCCCTATGAGAAACTCTGCATGGATAGAGGATTTTGCTTCCCCTTCATATCTTGGTAAAATATTTCAAACCTTATCTCTTTACTTTAGCTCAAATCTCTTGTTGATGATATGCTCCTTAAAGTGGGGGAAATATGTAACGTTGTAAATTGCACCCTGTGTAATTCCACATTACACAAGTGCCTTCGCTTTAAGCTGATTGGAGAATTCTCCTAGGTTTTACCCGCTCACCCTCTTGGCTTGTCCTGCCAACTTCTTGTCTCTTGTCATTTTGTATTTTCTGGTATGAAAATCCATATTCTTTCTATATGGGATGCCAACATGTTGCGTTGTTGTCCACAACATGTGCATGCATCTTGGACAAAGAGCTAATAGGGACCACTAGAAGATCTATATGACTTGTACTTTTGGGTTTTATAGTTAAAAAACCCTTATCTATTGACACTTCACAGTTTTCACACTTTGTGCTTATCCTGAGTGGAGAGGTTGATCAAGTGAGTCCTCGAGAGGTTGCCAAATGCCTTTCGGAGTGGTTTACTTTTTCCCCCTCTACAAAACTTTTACTAGCAAGAACTAGAAGTGACATAGACCTTGAAAAAGATGTAGTAGGACTTATTTTTTATTTTTTGTTGAGATTGTTTAGTCTCTTTTTTTGTTGTAGTTTGGTAGTCTTCTCTTTCAACAAATTTTTGTAATAGCATTTCAAGTCCCTTCAAAACCCAGTTTACCCTTTAATAACAAATATAACACAAATATAGAACATGTGTAGCATGAGTACTACTTTTTATTGAAATGTTTTGGCTTGCAATTTTCTAGAATTATGATAACTTTCTTCTACAGTGATATTTAAACCTCTAGCTCTCTATGCTCTTAAATAGATAAAGTAGAGGCTAGGGATGAGATTGAAGAGTTCTTATCTAAAAAAATGAATCTAATTAAGAGATCATTAACTAGTAAAGCTCAAATATTTACGAGTGGTGAACTAATACAATATATCTACTTAAGGCAAAAATATATAATTAATACAAATAGAATGTGGATATGTGACCATTCATTGATGCATTATCCACAAGTTATCACAGTGAATATCTCCAATATTATTAAAAAATTCACATATTTAATCACAATGAATATATAAGAACATCTTAAAACCATACAACAGTGTGTGATTCATTAGATACACTAACTATCAAGGCTTAAGACTTATTCTTATGAAGTTAAGAATTTGTACAAAGGTTGGGAGATATGGAGGTGTTAAATGTAGATGGGGCTATAGTGCTACACATATTTGTTGGAATTAAGGTGTCATTATCTTGCAAATCATACATATACCAACACTCTTGCAAGGTGAATTTGGACACCTAGGGTGTAAACATAAATGATTTGTATTATATGTTCTCCTATAATCTTGTTAGTAGTTTTTGTGTGCCTTGATGTGGGTTTAAAACATTATGGTGGTATTTATATATAAGTTTAGACTCATTTAATGCATATAATATTGAAGATATGATATAATAGTTTGATATTATGCTTAGAAGTACACAAGTTTAGTCAAAATTTTGCTAGAGTGCATAGAGGAAGTGTTGACAGTATATCCATATTTTTTCTTTGGTGGAGATTTTTCTAAAAGGGCTTCTTCACATAAACCCTATGTTACTATGTTATGTTGATTTTATTCTTATCATTGATTTATTCTTACAGAAATAATATTGTGTAGTAATCCAATTATTAAGAGATGTATTTCATATTTGCATATAATTTGAGGAGATTTTATTGTAGTTGTTTCACCTTCTTTCTTAATATTTAGTATTTGAGTTGACATTTTTTTATAGAGGGGGACTCCTTTATGGATAACGTTGAAGGTTTTTTAGCTATAGTGTGAGGTTTTGCTTTGTGTAGTTCTATAAATTTGTGAAGGATTAGAAACCATGACTTCTACCTCTCATTTGGATATTGATCAATTGAATGGAATTGGGTATGATATGCAGAAGTTAAATATGAAACATCTTCTCGAAGAAATCAATTAGTAGAGAGGTATTAAAAAGATACAAAGAAATATTAAATTTATAATGAAGATTGTTTAAATTTGTATGAGAAGGTTAGGTAATCCTTCGTTTAAATTTGTATGAGAAGGTTAGGTAATCCTTCGTTTGCACCTTGTAGTTTTTTTCCTCTTGAATGTCTTCTAGGAGATCTATTCATATAAGTTATAGAAGATAATTTATGACATTTATCTAGCCAAAAATCTAACAAGTAAATAAAATCTAAAATGATGTTTATATTCTCTAAAAATGAAAGATGGTAATGCGATTTTAGATAATTTGAATCGTTTCTTCCTTTCTCTTTAATTTGAGATTAAGAAATATTAATTATAACAATTAGCAATGGCGGCGAAGAGAATAAAATAGATAGTTTCATTCTTGCTTTATTATAGAGGAGATGAGAAGATTATACATGATAGATGGATCTAATGATGTCCTACATGTTCATGAAAGGACCAAAGATAAGTTGATGAAAAATGGGATAAAAGACAAGATAGATCTAAATTAAAAGGGTAAAAATGTCTAGGGAATAATACAATTAAGTTTTGGACATGTAGGAAGAAAGGGTATATGAAAAAGGAATGTAGAATAAAAAATATCTTCATATTACTCCATAGAGAAATATTCTAATGATGGCAATAGTGATGGTTTATTTATTTATACTATTACTAATATTGATGATGCTTGGCTCACTAAATTAAAGTTAATCCTATCATATGACAATTAATATAAGAAGTAGTTTTCAACTTGTAGAACTTATAAGGGAGTTGAGGTTTTTCTTGCAAAAAAAAAGTACTAAATGGAATGTTGGTAAGGGGGAAATAGGGATTAAAACCATTAGTAATATTTTGCATTTTATAGGATATGTGAGAAACTTACTTTATGTGTCCAAGTTTAATAGTTTTAATGTGCATGTGACATTTGCAAGTTAGTGAGCATTAACTTGATGGTAGCTAAAGGATCTTGTGTTGGAATTTTTTTAGGATGAATGCCTCCACATTTTACAACTTTTCTAATGTAAGTGGAGATAATAATAATGCATGTATGTTGTGGCACCTACATTTAGATTACATAAGTGAAAGAGGTCTTAGGACCATTCTTAATTAAACATGGTTGATAATTTTTCTGCAACTTTGTTAATATAGAAAATTATGAGTAATGTGTGTTTGGTTTAAAAAAGAGATTTTCATTTCCTATTGGAAGATATAGAGAATATCAACAATAATTCATTTAAATGTGTTTGGTTTAGTGGATGTGAGTTCCATGAGAAAATATCAATAGTATGTTTCATTCATTGACGATGCATCTAGATACACTTCAATTTATTTTATGTATGCTAAATCTAATAGTTTTACTAAGTTTAAGGAATCTAATGTATTATTTGAAAAGAAAACAAATAATAACATAAAGTTCTTGAGATCTAACAATGACAATAAATATTATCCTAAGGAAATTGATGAGTTCCACAAACATGTAAATATTAGTCTGTAGTGTCGTAAATTACACCTCGTGTAATTCTATGCTACATAAGCACCTCCACTTTACATCAATTGGAGATCTTCTTGACCGCCTTGTCCTTTTTTCAATCTCATTTGCCCCGTCAACCTTCACCTTGTTCTTTTCTTGACCCTGCTGACTATTCAACTCATAGATACTAGCACGCCACAAAGACGTCTGCATGCTATGCTAGCATCCTGTGAATTTGATAGTCTGAAGGCGATCATTTGAGTGTTACACTTGCGCTTGGAAGATGCTCATAACTCCTTTGTGTGCGTCCACCGACATTTGCCTTCATCTCAACATGCATATCTTCACTCTTGGGGTCCATTTTTTTGGCTTTATAATCACTCATTTAATCTCTCTAGTTATTCATTTGATTTCTCTACTTGTTGCTCTAGCTTTCTTCTTGCATCTATGCTTGTTTGGAAGATCTCTTTGATTGTATACTTGGGTCTCACACATTGCTACCATTATCATGCTCCAAGGAAGACCAACTTCTTCTTCATCCAACAAGCTTCTCTCTTTGGGTGTAGAAGGGTTTCTTCTTTTTCCTTTCTCTCTAGTCATCTCCATAGAGTATTAATTATTATATTTGTTATTGTATCTTCTATGTATTGTTTCAATTATCTTTACATATATCTATCTTGGTTGTTTGTGGAGGTGGAAACACAAAAATAGGGGTCTGACTGTGGTAGGCCTCTAAAACACAACCACAACCTTTTGTCTATGTTGGCCTTGTGTGCAGGTTGCCGATTTGATTCAAGGAGCTAGCTGGAGACTTCAAGCGTGGACTAGCTGTAAGATTTATTTCCCTTTCTCTTTTATCATTTCACAAATAGTTGTATTTACCTTTTTGCACTGTTATTTTCTTCTTTTTTATTATTTAGACATGTTTCGATCACAAACTATTTTTTGTACAAACTCTATGACTTTGTTCATATAGGACATCAGTGCACTGCACTCTCGTCCAAGACCCATGCATGTGTCCTCAAATAGAGTGTCATTGGGTTGCATTAGAAGAGCTCCGTGACACGTTCAATGTCATCTAAGGGGTTCCTGACGGTCATATACTTTGTATCGCATCTCGAGTGGAGAGATTGAATAGCGAGTCCCTAATTGGTGTTCACCCACCTATCAGAGTGGTTCACTTTTTCTCCTCTATATTTTGGTGAACCTGATGTGAACCTGTATTTTGCTTATCTTTAGACTAGTTTTATCTCCTATACCTTCTATTTTGTTATTGTTTCTACATCATCAGACCCTGAGTCAATTGGTGATCCGTTTGTCAACATGGTCATAATCACTCCTATCTTGCCCCCTAACCAGAAGGTGCAAAACAAGGAAATATTATTCACACCTCTAGACGTCCCCTATAGTGGGGAGCCTACTATGTTATACATCCCAAGTAAGATCAACAATTACATTGTCACAGGTGTGATTTTAGATCCCATGTGCCAAGTTGATGTCATTACTGAGGAAGCTTTATTCATAAATGGTTGGCATTGGGCGAGATATAATGAGCATCATGCCTTTGTTCGTACACATGACAATATTTCTATTCCACCCCTCGAAAATACCACTTTGACAGTCCTTGTGGGATCCAAAGCAATCTCCACCATCTTTGTTGTTATTCCTGAATTGGACCTGTTTTGGGTTAAGCTAGGTATCCCATGGCTAATTACCATGGAAGAAATCCCTTTGATAGTCCATAAATGCTTAAAGTTTCCTAATGAGTGCATAGTGAATATTTTCCAGGACACTGGATTTTAGCCATCGATTACCCATGGGGGTTTTACGTTAGACCATTTTTTGCCTTCTCCGGCTGGGCCATGACTCCCCATGGAGATTTGCTATTAAAATATGCTATAAATATACGATGAGAGAGTTATCTTCTTCATGAACTTAGCCTAAAATCTCCTTTCTTCCTCTTGCACCCATAACCACCTCATCTATTCATGTTATTGAGTGGGTAGTACCTTATGTGCCTTCTTCTTTGGGGACTGAAGTCAAACCTATTCCTCAGGGTAGATCTCCTCACCCACCTAGGACCATACAACCTCCAATGGTGCCTTCTATTCATGTGTCTCTACTTGTTATAGACAAAGGAAAGGCTTTAGTGTTGCCACAGTCTGCATCCTACCCTCCCTTTGAGCTTCCCATCCCCACTAACATCCCTTGTCCTACCCAGTATGATAAGGGTATGTGTTCACTTCATGTTCATTCATATCCATTGGCTCCCACATCACAACCTCTGAAGGTACCCCTTGTTCCTTTGACTACTCCTCGAGCAAACTCAGGAAGGGCACCTGTAGTTGTGAACATGAGACCTATGTCAACTGCATCTCTTGCTTCATCAGTTGGGCCTTCTCCTATGTCAGTTTTGATTCTAAAGGCCTCTCTTATGGATAATGATGCTATTGAGCCTCTCTAGACTTTTGTTCCTCGACCCCATCTATGCAATAATCAAAGAGCACATGAGCACAAGTGTCATCGACATATGATGGCATGTGAGCACGAAGTCATAATAAGTGCTACTACTGAACCTTTGATGTTTGTCCCTTTTATGTGCCTACTTTTGTGCCTATTGATCTTGCTCCTACTTCATTCTTAGTCTCATTTCCATTTATTTTGGGAACCATTGATGAGCCTCACACTAAACGAGTGCAAGTTTTCATTGCCCCTTCCTTGGAGCCTCTTTTGATCACCTCCCTACCAAATGTTCAGGTTTGTTTTCCTAGCTTGTGAATATGATTCATACACATGTGCTGCCCAATACAACCTTGTCTGATATGCCTTCTTTGTAGCCATCTCTGCATTATAGTTTTCTTGAGGTACTCAAACCCGCTATGATTGATCAGAGGTCTTCACCTCCACAAAAACCAAAGTGAAAGTTTGAGTAGGGCCTTGTGCCTAAGTTTCATTGTCAGAAATCAACGAGCCAACACCTTTGGTTTTTGTGTGTTTTCCTGTTTCAATTTCAGTTCTTTGTCTACTTATGTTTACTTTATTGAGGAGATTTTTCCTTCTTCAGAGTTTGTTTCTACTGGACTCTTTGAAAGTTGGTAGTGTAACTCCTATTTTTCCACCTCAGACCGAGTCACCCTCCTCTTCTGATGAGAGGTGTTTTTTTGACTCCTTAGAGTATATCTCGACATTGTCGACAATCTTTACGCAATTGTTGACCCTCTCCTCCAAGGGGATCTTGGATGAAAAATGTGGAAGTTGCTAGCTCATGTTGTTGGTGTTGCACCTGACGCTCCCCTTGTAGTTATCCCCCTTCGGTCTTGACCTCCCTCCTCATATGATCAAGATTGGGAGGATAATGACTTGTTGGTGGATGACCTGTGGGTTGATGCATTTGTTTCTTTATCTTGTGGATTAGAGCATGTTTGCTTGTGTTCCTTTGTACTTGCTTTATATGTTTGTTCCCTCCTGAAGGACCCAAGTTACTCCATTGGTACTTGGAAACAAGAGGCTATCTATCTTTATATGTTATGTTCTCTCTTGAAGGACCCAAGTCACTTCATAAGTACTTGGAAATAGTAGATTTTTTGTCGTACCTTTCTTCTATTTGTTGATTGTCCTTCTTCCATGTGTCGTATATTGCTTTTTGATATCGGGGATGATGTAAATTGTTGGGGGCATTTAGGCTTTCTTCTATGTTGATCCAATTTTTCTTTTCTCTTTGTCTTCATGTTCCTTCTTCCTATGATATGTAAAGCTTGATACCATAACGAAACACTCATGCACAACTATATATTATCTCCTTTCCTTGCTATGGGTTTTGATCCCCTTGTGTCCTTGTTGTTTTTGTTGATATTGTGGGTGCTATGTGCTATCGATTGCAAGGTGGTGTAGACACTAAAAAATGGCCAACACCCGTGTCTCCTATTTTTAACCTATCATGTACATAGTGCCTCTTAGGTTTAATTAATTAATTAAACCCCCTTTTACTAACAATTCTTCTAAGTCCTAAATAAATAAATTTAATAATTTATTTATTTGTCCCCTTTGTCCATTAATTAAATAAATTAATTTTATTTAATTAAATAATTCATAAATATGAGCAATAAATTAATATATCATTTTTATTAATTTATCATATTTATCTTCCTCCAAAATAAAGATAATTAATAAATTTTATTTATTAATTCATCTTTATTTCCTTCTTTTCTTAATTTTTTTATTCTTCCATTTTATCCTCTTATGTGGAGATATTTAATAATTTTTAATTATTAAATCTTCCTATAAATCCTCCTAATTTTCAAATTTGGAAACTAATATCTTTCCTTGATTTTCAAAAATCAATCTTTTTGGCAATATCTCATTAATCTTAATTTTTAAATTAAAAAATGAGGTTCATCTTCAAAAATCTGTTTTTTTGTGAGGAGATATTTCCAACCTACTAATTTGGTATTTATGAGAAGATAATTGAAGATTTTATTATTTATTCTCATAATATCTTCCCATTTGCTTTCTTCTATCATCATCCTTCATTGAATGACAACTCTACTGTGCACTCAATCTTGTCCATCGATTATTTTCAGTCTCGAATCAATCTTGGAGATCCAGTCAATCCCCAATTTTTCTATAAATTGGAATCCTTTTTTCATCATTTTCAACCACGCTTCAAGTATCCTTATGCTGTCTAATTTTCTATCATTTTGTCATCAACTTGCTTTCATTTGCACTTGCATTTGTAGGTGACATCCACATAATTTGAAGGAGAAAAAAGAACAATGGAAGGGAATGGAAGAAACATTTGCATTGGTTTGCATTTATTTTAAATGTTTTGTTTTCATACTTTTATTGAATGTGTTAGGAATATTCAAATAGCATTTAGCTTTGTGGTTGGCTAATTTGTGTTATGATTTTCTTTGCCTAATTTCCTACATCACATTTTTTTGTGAACCCGACGTGAACTAACAATCTTGCTAACATTTCTGATATATTTTTTTAATGAGTTCTTGATTGCATGCAAGAACTAGGAGGCATATTTTAAAAGTGTTTTGTGCAGGTTTTGAACTGTTTTGCATCTACGATCATAGTTTTGAGCCCGAATTTGCATCTCAAATTGAGTCTAATTAGGAGGTTTAAATCACTAGTTTGGACTAATTCTTTTCATTTGGGATTAAGATTAACATAAATTTGATTTTCATTTTGGTTAAAATTAACAACAAATTGCATCTACTTTTATTGCATGGGTTAAAATTGAACACAATTTGCATTTTCAATTTTAGTTGTTTAGTTTAAATTTCAATCAATATTAGATTAAATAGGGGATCAAATTAACCACAATCTTCATTTTTATTTTACAAATTGGTTAAAATGAACCCTATAGCTTTTTTTAGTTGCATGCTAGGTTTTTAGCCGCATATTAACTTTTTTAAAAAATTGCACGTCATTTAAAAAAAATAAAATTGCATGTTAGCTTTCTTTAGCCTTTTTGCATGCCAACTTCCTTAACCTTTTTGCATGTTAGCTTTTTTAGCTTTTTTTATTGCATGTTATCTTTTTGAGTTGCATGTCATTTTTTTAAAAATTGCATGTCAACTTTTAAAGTTGTATGTTAGTTTTTATTTATTTTAAGTTGTATGTTAGTTTTTTTTAGCTTATTTGTTGCACGTTAGCCTTTTTAGTCGCATGCCATCTTTTTTAGATTGCATGTCATTTTTTTAGCTTTTTTATTGCATGTCAACATTTTAGCTTAATTGCATATCCACTTTTTTATTTGCATGTAGCTTTTTCCATTGCATGTCGCTTTTTTCCACTTGCCTGTTGCTTTTTTTTAATTTGCATGTAGCTTTTTTCATTGCATGTCACTTTTCTTTGCTTGCATGTTGCTTTTTAGTTGCATGTTGCTTTTTTTGCCTATTGCTTTTTTTGCTTATTGCTTTTTTTTGGATTGCATGTTTCTATTTTTCTTTTTGCTTGCATGTTTTTTTTGCACATTATTTTTTCTACTTAAGTAGGTTTTATGTGTTACTAATCATTTTGTGCAACACCTTGGCATTTGTTGGGAGAAGACAAACATTGAAACTATTCACATATTTGCTGCAGGACACGACCAAAGACACATTTGAAACCATGTGTTTGTGATTTCTAGCTTAGTTGCACACTTCATTTTCTAAGGGATAAATGAACACCATGTATGCAATGTTTGTTTTTCATTTGTTTGTGTGCTTTAACCTTTAGATAGTGGGTCTGCCTCTCGATTTTGCTTGGTACCTTGACAGGCATTGGTGAGAGCCAACGACCCTAAGTGGTGATAGGGCTAAGGCCAAGCCTCTTCCAAACCACTATAAATAACTGTGGCTGCAACGAAAGTTGTAGACAATGGGTGTTGAAATGGCGTAGCGACGATTAAATTCGCCAGATCTACGCCCACCTGAATGAATGACCTGACTAAGAACCTTTGTGTTTAGAGACCAAAAACCTTCTAGTCATTGGTATAAGAGGTCGGACCTCTGATGTTGTCTCACACTTTTACGACTCTTAGTAGAGATACAAAGTTTGCCATGGGGAGTTTTCATGGGAACTGATGCTTGGCTGCCCCGGAGAAATGAGTGTCGTGGAGTGGAGCCAGTGGGGTCAAGCATCTAAGTATCCACTTTGAGTAGGCATAGCTAGGAAACCAAGTGAGATCCAATGACTATTGTCCTTGCCAACCATAGGATTTGTTGTTGAAGGTGCATGATTGTCTTGGGTCAAAGTCAAACAAACATCTTGTCTTCTATGCTTATAAAAGGTTGAATTAAAAACAATTGTCAAAAGTGGTCCTAAACAAACTTGTTTTCAAAGTTCAAACAACATTCAACAAGTCAAAAACAAGTTTAAATTGTCCAAACAAAGTTCAAACCAATTTTTGTCCAAGTATTCATCCAACAATTTGCAAAGATTTTATAACCATGGCTTTTCAAAACATTGGACAACCTAGTTTCAATATTCATGTCACTTAAGGCTAGGCTTTGCATAATCCAAAGTTAGGTCTTATAACATATTATCATTACTCTTAATTTTAGTCCATTTCATTTGTAGTGTCCTCTTTTTGCAATTAGGTTTAAAATCATTTTCCTAAGTCTTCATTACATTATCATCATCCCAAAATTTGGTCTTGGCTTAGGTTGCACTTTGTATTTCCAAATTCATTGGTCCTCACATATCCCTATCACATTATCTTTGTCATTGCATAGTCCGAACCCTAGGTCTTTTCTTAGGTTGTCATTGTCAAACATTTCCATTCATATCCTTGGTTCATATCATATCATATCTTGAGACCATATAATATTCATATCATATCCTTAGGTCATTGTCATTATCATTTTCCTCTTTCATTTAGTCCCAAAATTAGGTTTGTCAAACTTGCAAAATCAAAACTTTAGATCATATCCTAAGTTGTCGTTAGGAAGTCTTGACCTTGTCTAATTTTTTATTTTATTTTTGTCAAAATCTTGTCCTTGTCATCCACATCATTTTGTCAAACCTAGTATAGACACCTAAAATTTTCCTGTCTAATTAAATAAATATTTTTATTTATTTAATTATTTTATCCTAAGTCTTCTATTAATTAAATAAATATTTATTTATTTAATTAATTCATTTATCCTCTTCTAGCCTTATTTCTCATTTAAATAAATACTTTTATTTATTTAAATTATCTTTTCCCTAAATTAAATAAATATCTTATTTATTTAATTGATCCCATTTCCTCTATTAATTAAATAAATCTTTATTTATTTAATTAATTCATTAGCCTTTTCTACCTATGACACATGTCATTCATCTCTTAATTCCTACACTACCTACCCTCTCATTATTTTCTTATTTTCTCTACCTATCCTCTAATCCTAGCCGACCATTTATCTTTTACACCTCTCAATCTTATCCCTCCATTTCTTATAGTGTCTTCTATATAAAGAGATGCTTTCTTTCATTATCAAAAAACCTAATCATCCTATTCAATTCATCTAATCAAGCATCCTAGCATTCAAACTTTCATATGTGATCAAGCCTACTTGCAACCACATTTCCGGTCTTTGTTGAGCTCTTGTGCACACATAAAATCTGAAAGCAAATATGTCAAGCAAGATCAATGGAGATAGGAAGAATGGAGATCAAAACCCTATTGGATATGTGATGGTATAATCTTTGTGATTTCATTTGATTTGCATTGTCTTAGGTAATCTTCATATGTTGTGGATCTTTGTTGTTGTTAGGCTAGGGTTTTGTGGTTGAATCTATTTAGTCTTTCAATATTGTTTTATCCATTTTTACCATAAACATATTTTTCTTTTTCAAAGCTTGATTTTTGATCCCCAATGAGTAAGGGATTTTGCAATTCTTGTTGTTTTGTGATGAACATACGCTGTATATTCATTTATTAAGTATTTTATGTTTTTATATTTTATGATTTTTTTTGTATTTTTGAAGTAGGATACTCTGAAGAGCTATGTGTAAAACCTGCGAAGGTGCATGCTGTTGATAGGATCCTCCAAAAGTTTGTCATTTGGAGTTGAGAGCTGATATGCACCGGATCCATAGGCTGCTGTGATGATGTAAGGACCAAGCCAATTTGGTTTGAACTTGCCCTTCTTCTCTCTGTCTTGCTGATTTTTTGGATTTTCCTTGAGAACTAAGTCACCAACCTCAAATGGACGAGGCTTAACATTATGATTGTAGTTGCATTGTTTCTTGACTGGATGATGTGTAGCTTGAGTGACTATCTTCCTTGATAAAGGAACTGAGATAGAATTACTAGTGTGTGGACTACATAGGCCTGTATGCGTGTCACCTAAAGAAGTATGGGCATCCTTGATAACAAAGTCCCTCGAGGAAGCTCCATTAAAGGTCCATGATGTATCGCCAGAAGGGAAAGGATGTACGGAACAAGTGGATGAGTTATGAAGGTTTACGATTGTGAAAAGAAGTGAAAGTAGGATGGCATGATGGAGACTTAGGATCAACAAGTATGCTTTTTGACTTGAAATTTTAAAACTTTTACCCCTAGTTATTTTGATATTAGGGGAGATCAAATCTTGTTCTTTTTCTTTCATAGGATCTTTATCCTTGACTTTGATTTTTGCAGAGTCCAATAGCTTTTGATTTTGATTTGGACTAAAGGACTTCTCTTTATTTTTTACTTTTATATTTTTCTTTTCAAAGCTTGATTTTTGATCCCCAATGAGTAAGGGATTTTGTAATTCTTGTTGATCCAAGTCTGGGAGAGAAGTGGAAATGGAATGAGTGGATGAAATGGTAAGGCTATAAGAGTTATCAAGAGGGTTGGCAATACGCTCAATAGATTCTTCGCTGGAACCACTCTAAGGACTATTGATATCAAGAGGTGCTTGCACCACTAGAGGAGATTTGCATTCAGACTTAGTAGCCACAACACTAGGTGCTTCGTACCCAATTCCTTGGCATTGCAAATTGTTTATAGATTGTTCCTGTTGACAAAATGTGTTAGGAGATAGTGGGAGTTGATCAACATGAAAGATATACTCACCACATCCCATGTCTTTAAACTTGAACTTTTCTTTGATCTCTACTTGTTTTGATGTAGAAGCTTTCAAGAATTCTAGATCCACATATGTTGAAGATGGAATAGCCTCTCGATTGACTGGTATTGTTATTTCTAATCTAGGTCGCAGATTGTTGTAATTATGAATAGATTTGGGTCAGCTTTGATGGTCACTTCAACTCCATTGTGTGGAAACTTGATACATCGATGATATGTGGATGGTACTATGCTCATCTTATGAATCTATGTTTGTCCTAGCAATATGTTGTATGTGATCTCTAGATCAAGGACTTGACAAACCACATCTTTTGTAACTGGCCTAACTCTGAGAGGTAAGGTGATTGTGCCCTTGGATGAACATTCTTCATCATCATATGCCTTGATGGTGGTTGCATGTGTAGAATTCATAGCTTTTTCATAATATCCCAATTGTTTAATAGTGTTCAATGTACAAATGTTCAGACCCCATCTATCAGGACTCGTTTTATTTGATGTTTGTGTAGGAAGGCTTCAATGTGTAAAGGTGCATTATGTGGTTGGCTCACGGAGGCATCGTCAACTTCTGTGAATGTAAGAGAATGTGGAATGGAAAGGTATCCCACCATGGCTTTAAACTGGTCAACGTTCAAATAAGTGGGGACATAAGTGTTTGTCAAAGTTTTGTCAAGAATGGCTTTATGTGCAGGGGATATGCGTAAATGTTCAAGGATGGAGATAAGCACAGGTGTCTTCCCTAACTATTCTACAAGGTCATACTCAGGTTTGGTTGATGAGGAAGTAGTGTTTTTAGCTAGAGCACCTTGCAAGGTGAATTTACCTCGATGAGTTGTGACATTACATTCAGAGGTAGGTTCAAAAGAAGATCCAATTCCTTTTGGGACAATCTTGGGTCTTTGGGTAGAATTCTCAGGCGTTTTGTCCTTGATGATAATGGTAGAGACATAATTATTCATTGAAATGTGATTGATAGTTGAATCATAGTTATAGGATGCTCTTGTATAGTTGGTCTGCTCATCTGTGGCTTTAGCTTTTCCCTTGTCGTGTTTTGGGAATGGTTCTTTAAACATTTCATGCTCTTGATTGAATGAGTTTCCTTCAATCTTAATGTCACCTCTATCAATGAGATCTTGTATGATGTTCTTCAGTCGATGCCAGTTTCCTATTTTATGTCCCTTGCTTCTATGAAATTCACAATATTCATCATCATTCCACCAATTTGGTTTGACCTTTGGCTCATATGGAGGCAAATCTGGAATTGTTATTATTTTGTTTGCCACTAGCTTCTTGAAAGCTGACTCAAGTGGTTCTCCCAATGGGGTGTACTTCCTTCGTAATTTGGAAGTTGTTTGAGTATTCACTTGATTGTTTGTAGAGCTTGATCCCGAAAAAACAATTTTGGGTCGTATTGTATTGGCATCAACAACACCATCATTGACTGTGTTCTTGTTTTTATTCCAAAATATTGGCTTGTCTTTTCCTTTATAGTCCTCTTTGTTTTCTTTGAATATTTTGATGATGCCTTGCTCAACTAGGACCTTCTCTATTGCTAAGGCTTTTTCAATGATATCCTTGAAAGTGGACAAGCAAGCTTTTCTCAGGTCATAACCAATTTCTCTTTGGACATTTTGGGTGAACATCTCTACCATTTGTTTTTGTGGAATTTCACAAGAGCATCTGTTGGCTAGATTTCTCCATCTTTGTAAAAATGATGAAAAATATTCTCCATCCTTTTGCTTGGTGTTGCACAAAGTGGTGACTGATATGTATGTCTCTATGTTGTATGAGAAATGTTGGATAAATGCCTCTGCTAAGTCACCCCATGACTTAATTATAGGTGGGAGTTGGGAGAACCATTCCATAGCTTGATCACCTAAGCTTTGTGGGAATAATCTCATCAAATATGTCTCTTCTGCTGCTACCTCAATGCAAGTTGTGAAAAATTGTCTTATATGTGCCTTAGGATCCCCTTTTCCTCTGTACTTATCAAACTTAGGTGTCACAAAGTGTGTAGGAAATGGAGGCATTGGAATGCTTTTGCCAAATGGATAGGGACATATGTCTCTCATTGTGTAAGTTGGCTTCGGTGTATTTATGTGCTCCATTTTCTTTTGCGAGCCCTTTATTTGATGTTCCAAATTGTTCTTAGGTGGAGACCAACTTCTTGAACCATACCCCATGCCTGAACCATTGGGTGGAGGAGGAGCATGTTGCATATATGGATGGTATTGATCATACACATGTTCATATGGAGGAGGTCTATAGTGATGCTGCATATAAGGACCACTTGGTATAGAGTCATGATGAGGAATGAAATATCTATTTTGTCCATGTATACCATACTCTACAGGGATGTCATGAGTTTGTTCTAATGTGTTGCACCCAAATTTGACGCGGGGTTTCCTTGTGTCAAAATTTTGATCATGCCTTTGGATATCCAATTGCTTTGGTGGTTGATCTTTAGCATTGGTATGTGATTGACTATATTTTTCTGCATAAGACTTACATAATAGTTTGTGAAGGTGAGTATCATATGCATGATCATGTGTGTGTGGGACCTTCGGTTTTTGAAACAAAGATGATGGTGATTCAGGCACAAGATGTGGTCCTCTATCGCCTCCACTATTAGGCCTCCTTTGATCCACGTTGAAGTGAGGTTGCTGCAAAGGTCGATTTTCCATTATTTGAGACATGTCAAAATCATGAGGGATCTTGGATCCACTTTGTGCCATCACTTGTAAGAAATATTGTCTCTCTCCTCATTATTTCCTCAACCAATCGATTAAAACGGGGATCCATAATAGAGTCTTCCACTTCTGCTGAATGTACGAAAAAGTTGTCCATATTGTCATTGTGTGTATCATTGTTGTTTGTAGTGTCCATGTTCTCAACATTTGGAATGTTTCTATAGATGTCCATGTCAGGTAATGTGGTATGATCAGAATTGAAAAAGACATCATTATCATACTCATAGGCACTCATGTTTGCGGACTCTTGAGCCTCTTTAGCTTCTCTCCTAGATTTTTGGGAATGGGTTTCAACCATGAACTAGGTATTGACCAAGATGTTTGAGACGAGATGAAAATGGAAAGAGTATAGAGGACCAAGAGTTGGATGGAATGTAAATGAATCTGAGGTGTACTTGCAATGTCCAAAGTGTAAGACCAAGTATGTATGTAGTAGAGTAGGTGTGACTTCCAAAGAGATGATAGTTTCTCTTGATGAGGTAAGTTGACCTTGACTCTAAGTAAGACCAAATGAGACCCAAAGGTGATAGACCTTGATGAGGGACCACTTAGAAAAATGTTGTTGTATGTAGTGTGTTGACAAAGCAAGATGAGGACAGGCAAGTGACCTTTTGACTCAAGTTTAGACAAATGTGAATGTAATGCAAGATGTAAAGCAATGATAGACTTTGTGAGACCCAAAGATAGGTTGAATGCTAGATGAAAACCAAGAGAGATAACCTAGGAAGCTCAATAAGTCTGAAATTGTCTGTTCTTGTTTGTTGGACTGTAAATTTTTCCAATTTGTGAAGTTGTTTGTTGTGACCAAATCTAAATTTTTTTGTCTGTTTTTCATGACAAGATGACACAATGTTGATGAGGACTCAATGTTTGCAAGTGTTTAGACTCAAAATGAATCAAAAGAAAGTGTGTTGTTTGATGTAAAAATATTTGGCATACACTTGAAGACACAAAAGACACAATGTTTTTATGTTTGATCTTGAATGTTTGAATATTCAAAAGAAGACAAGCACAATTCCTATGGTTGGCCAGGATAATAGTTGTTGATCCCACATGGGGTTTCCCCCGAGGCTAAGCTATTCAGAGCGGATACTTAGATGCTTGACCCCACTGGCTCCACCCTCGGCACTCACTTCTCCGGGGCAGCCAAGCATCAGTCCCCATGAAAACTCCCCATGGTGAACTTTGTATCTCTACTAAGAATCGTATGTGTGTGGGTCACTCCAGAGGTCCGACCTCTTGACCCAACAACTAGAAGGATTTTGGCTTTCTAAAACAAAAAAGGTGCTAGTAAGGGCATCCACTTGTGTGGCCATACATGTGGCACTTTCAGCTCTGTAAGTATAGAAGGCTCCTAGCCGGTAGGGGTTACGCCCTACAACTGATCAAATAAATTTGATCAAACGGGTTTATGGGGAGACATAGTGTCGGTATGAACTAATCAGCACACGTTACCCATGGATTTCACCATGGATACAATTGTTTATAGTGGTTCGGAAGAGGATGGATTTTTCTCACTACCACTTGGGTCATTCTCTCCTCACTAGTAGTCCTAATGACCACACGGGGAGATAGACTCTCTAGAGATTAAACAAAAAGAGCCTATTGCCCAAGACACAAAAGACACTGGTTCAATTTTAGTGCACCAATTGAAGTGTTTGATAATCTATAAAAATAAGGCACACATTAAAGATCAAAAACCCTTGCCAAAATTCTGTAACAAAGATTTGTTAGTAGTTTTGCAATAATACCCCTCCTGCAAGCACACAAGTTAGGTAAATTTTAGATCCAAAAGACTTTGTGAAATAGGGGCCTTTAACAATGCGTTTTTTTGACCAATTCAAAGATCTGATTCATCATAAAAAAGACCACTTGTAAAATTTCAAGAAATTTCCAAAAATGTAAGAAAATCTTTAAAATTTGCTAATTTGCTCCAAAATATAAATTTTTATGAAAAATCATAAAAAATTCATATAAAATACAAAATTGATCCAAAAAATCTGAAATTTTTACTAGACACTCCTGATAGTCTTCCAACCTACATAAAAAACTTCCTGCAAAAAATCCAAGCCGTTTGTGAGATATGATCAAAATAATGCAAAACCCTAATTTTCGAAGATCCAATTTTTTAGGAATGATTTTGCATCAAATTTAAAATCACAAAGAACATATCTTATGTATAATTCTGAGAGATTTTCAAAAATGTAAGGAAATCCAAAAAATTCGCTAATTTTCTCTCAAAATTAATTTTTTATGAAAATACATAAACAATTCATAGAAATTTCAAATATCCTCCCAAAAATCTGATTTTTGTACTGAGCACCTCTGATAATGTTCTTGACCTGGAAAAAAAATTTGATGCTAAAATGCAAAACCGTTTGTGAGATCTGATCAAAATAATGAGAAACCCTAATTTTTAAAGATCCAGTTTTTGAGGAAATATTTTGCATCAAAATTAAAATCACAAAGAACAAAGCCTATGTATAAATCAGAGAGATTTCTAAAAATATAAGAAAATCTTTAAAAATTGCTCATTTTCTCTCAAAATTAATATTTTATGAAAATTCATAAAAAAATCATAGAAAATTCAAATATGCTCCAAAAACTCTAAATTTTGGATTGCGAGCTCTTGATACTGTTCCAAACCTGCAAAAAAAATTTCATACAAAACTTTGAAGTTGTTTGTGAGATCGGATTAAATATCTCCAAGATCTTGATCTTGTGTCCAAAACCCTAGCTGCACAAGGTTATTCTCCAAATTGTTTTACAAAATAGCAAAATAGGGTTAGAAAAACCTGCAAAAAACACAGATCTAACAAAAATCCATGTCCCACCAGGCGTGCCAAAATGTTTATGGTAAAAATGGATAAAATAATATTGAAAGACTAAATAGATTCAACCACAAAACCCTAGCCTAACAAGAACAAAGATCCACCATAACATATGAAGATTACCTAAGACAATACAAATCAAATGAAATCACAAAGATTATACCATCACATGTCCAATAGGGTTTTGATCTCCATTCTTCCTATCTCCATTGATCTTGCTTGACATATTTGCTCTCAGATTTTATGTGTGCACAAGAGCTCAACAAAGAACGAAAATGTGGTTGCAAGTAGGCTTGATCACATATGAAAGTTCGAATGCTAGAATGCTTGATTAGTTGAATTGAATAGGATGATTAGGTTTTTTGATAATGAAAGAAAGCATCTCCTTATATAGAAGACACTATAAGAAATAGAGGGATAAGATTGAGAGGTGTAAAAGATAAATGGTCGGCTAGGTTTAGAGGGTAGGTAGAGAAAATAAAATAATAATGAGAGGGTAGGTAGTGTAGGAATTAAGAGATGAATGACATGTGTCAGGTAGAAAAGGCTAATGAATTAATTGAATAAATAAAGATTTATTTAATTAATAGAGGAAATGTGATCAATTAAATAAATAAGACATTTATTTAATTTAGGGAAAGGATAATTTAAATAAATAAAAGTATTTATTTAAATGAGAATAAGGCTAGAAGAGGATAAATGAATTAATTAAATAAATAAATATTTATTTAATTAATAGAAGACTTAGGATAAAATAATTAAATAAATAAAAATATTTATTTAATTAGACATAAAGATTTATTTAATTAAGAGAAGACTTAGGATAAAATAATTAAATAAATAAAAATATTTATTTAATTAGACAAGACAATTTAATTAATTTGTTTATCCTCTTCTAGCATTATTTCTCATTTAAATAAATACTTTTATTTATTTAAATTATCCTTTCCCTAAATTAAATAAATATCTTATTTATTTAATTGATCCCATTTCCTCTATTAATTAAATAAATCTTTATTTATTTAATTAATTCATTAGCCTTTTCTACCTATGACACATGTCATTCATCTCTTAATTCCTACACTACCTACCCTCTCATTATTTTCTTATTTTCTCTACCTACCCTCTAATCCTAGCCGGTCATTTATCTTTTACACCTCTCAATCTTATCCCTCTATTTCTTATAGTGTCTTCTATATAAGGAGATGCTTTCTTTCATTATCAAAAAACCTAATCATCCTATTCAATTCAACTAATCAAGCATTTTAGCATTCAAACTTTCATATGTGATCAAGCCTATTTGCAACCACATTTCCGTTCTTTGTTGAGCTCTTGTGCACACATAAAATCTGAGAGCAAATATGTCAAGCAAGATCAATGGAGATAGGAAGAATGGAGATCAAAACCCTATTGGACATGTGATGGTATAATCTTTGTGATTTCATTTGATTTGCATTGTCCTAGGTAATCTTCATATGTTATGGTGGATCTTTGTTGTTGTTAGGCTAGGGTTTTGTGGTTGAATCTATTTAGTCTTTCAATATTGTTTTATCCATTTTTACCATAAACACCTAGCTTAGTATCCAAGCATATAGGTGAGACATTTTCATCGTCCTATCGTCATTTCTTCCTTTGTCCTTCTGTCAATTAAGGTCTTGGTTTCATTTCAATTTCCCAAGGTCGCGTCATTAGCTTTGCATTTCAAAAGTTTGTCCCAATCTTCAAAAAGACCAAAAATATTTAGTTGTATTTTCAATCACCTAGGTTGCATTAGTTGCATATGTCATTCTTAAATGCAAAAAAGATCCCAAAAATATTGCATAGTGACATGTCTATTGAAACAAGCTTCCAAGCTCCAATGATGCAACAAAGTTTGACATATCAACCGATGATTGATCCAATGAATAACACAATGCAATCCAATTTTAATCCAAGGCAATCACAATTATATCCAACCCAACAACAAGGCAATATTGGTCAAACTTTTTATGATGAAACAAGTCTCCAAATACAAAAACTAGAGGAGAAACTAGCTCAAGAAACAAAGATCATCGAACAAAAAGTGAAAAATAGTGAGAAGTCTAGATCCCAAATGATGAAAACATTTCAAAAATTTCAAGGTCCAAATCCAAAATTGATCCAATTGATGTAAAATCTCTCATTAAACAATCAAAAATACCAACTCTCCTCGCACAAATAGACAAGATTAAACAATTTCAAGCAACAAGCACAAACTTGAACCAAGCCCTAAATCAAACCTTGTTCAACCAAATCCCAAGTCAAACCTTATTCGATAAAACTTTGTTGAATCAAATGATGAATCAACAACCATGGTCCAACATTTCAAACCAACACAACCAATGATCCAACATACACAACCAATGGTCCAACATTTCCAACCAACACAACCAATTGTCCAACATATTCAATCAACACAACCAATGGTGCAATTTCAACAATTTGTCCAACCAAACACACAATGTCAACAAATGGTTCAACCAACTGTCAAGTAACAACAAAAACAATATCATTCAACAAGTCAATATCAACAACTACAACCACCAATTCAAAAACAAAAGTTGCAACTCACAACAAGACAAATTTCAAGCATGTCAAACCAATTCAACCAAAAACCAATTCAAGATCAAAGCGTAACACCAAATCAAAACCAAATACCTTTCAAACAAGTCCAATATCAAAACCCAACCATGTCAAAACCTCACAAGGATTCAAATATGTCTCCAAAGAAAGGTGGCTCTATTACACAACTCTTGAAGAGAGCCCTAGGTGATTTTTCTGAGAAAGATCAAAATAAAGCAACCATGTCTAGCAATGGCTCATCCCCTCGTAAACAAATTGACTCTCCAGTGGCCTCTATTCCTATGCCTTTTCAAAGTTTACAAGAACCCCCCATATCATCCTCATCAAATGATACATCAAATAATGCATCCTCCCAAGGGTTGTTTGCCACAGAAATACATGCTAATCAATGCCTTTATACAAATCCCTTGTACTATTTAGAAATGTAAGATTGAATATCATCAAATGCTTCTCTTTTAGAGATCCCCATTCAAAGTCCATCCCCCTCATGCCAAAGCATTGATCCCTTGCCAAAACCCCCCATGCATATCCAAAGTCCAAACCCATGTCAAGAGGATAATTTAGAGCATGAAGAAAAATGTCTTGAAACAGATCAAGATCAAGATCTCAAAACCTTATCATCCCATCCAATTGTTGACCAGGATCTCATCTTCCCAGACACTCATGATGATTCCCTTATTCTTGTCCATTGTATCCAAAGTCCTATTGACACTCCATTCCCTAAGAAATATCAAGATATACCAGTCCATCCAATCCCAAACAATCCCCTTCCATTTCATGAACAAAATGTCCTTTCAAATCCCATTAACATTCCACTTCCTAAGAAAGATCAAAATATCCCTTCCATCCTTTCTGATGATCTCATTGAAATTCAAGAGCAAAGCACCTTTAAAGAGGATTCCAATGATCTTCCTCCTTGTCAAGATCAAATTATTCCTTTAAATCCTCCACAAGATCCTTTTGTTCCTCCATCTCCTTGTCTTAATCCTCCATATACACTCCAAGATCTCATTTCTTTTGATGATCCTGTTATTTATCCCATTCCATCTCTTGAAGAGACTATCATTGATCCATGTCCACCACACAATCCTAGTCCCCCTTGTGATCCTAATCCCCCTAGTGATCCTAATCCCCCTCATGATTCTAACATGTTGGTGCAAGATGTTCATTAATCCCCTACATGCACAATGGGTTCTTCCACTTTGGTCCATTCTGATCCACTTTATGATCTCATTATTTCTCTCATGTCATGTCCACCTAATAAAGAACTCGTGTCTTCCTCTAAAAGCACAAAGTATCCTACAAGTCAAAATATTCATAAAGGCAAAGGGGTAGACCTTCATGAGAAAGAACCCCTCCATATAAAAGAAGATCTTAAGGGTCATGTCTACACAACTCACTCTCAAGACGTTGGTATCCCTCCATCAAAATCCAAACATATGCCTTCCCCATCATCTCTTCCATCCATTTTAGGTCTCTATATCCCCTTATCCCTTATTCAAAATCAGCAAAGGCACACACATTTGAGCACCTTCCATCCATCCAAACGAACTCCATTTCATTCCTATCCATTCATAAATTCCTTTCCCCCTCCAAGCAATTTGGATGCCAAGCATAAAAGTCATAAGTCTAAAAATCCATATGTGTTCCAGGATCAACATGTCCAATCTAATCGACATGTCAAAGCAATGAAAAATATGATCCAAAAAGAAAAGGAAAAATCCAAAAGGTCGCAAAGGCCCATTGCTCAAAAACAAAAGTCAAAATCTATATGGGTTACTAAATCCCTTGTGCAAGCAATGTGCTCCAAGGAACCACAAAAGCCTAAAAAATAAAAAACCATGTGGATCCCTAAGCGGCTCCTTGAAGCACAAAAGCCTAAAGAAACATCAAAATTGGCATCCAAAATTGCTATTCCTCCATCCAAACCTCTCAAATCTATTCCACCATCACCTTCATCATCTATTTTGGGTCTTGATGTCCCAAAATCACTATCCTTTCCTCCATCCAAATCTCACAATCTGAGATCCATTTTTCCTCCATCAATCCACCACCCCTCAAGGTGTGTGCCAGTGTTGATCTTAACAACATTTCCATCCACCAAAGCCCAATTCTTCTAATACCCTATCCATTATCCAATGCATATTTTCCATCCTTCCATCCCTTTGGTCCAATCCTTTGCATAAATCCTTGCCTTAGTTTCATCTCATTTTCCATGTCCTTATCCTACCAACATCTTTGAGCATGCTTTTAAAGGTCATGGTCCATTTTTTTCAAGGCTACTGTCCAAACAACAAGATGCTTGAGTCCTTCTTCCATCCCCTATCATGTGTCCATTTTCGGCTAAAATGTCAAAATCCAAAAAGAAAAGAAAAAGGCACGCCCATTGGTGAAAACCTGGCAAATAGGTGCCTTGGGAAATTACCATGATAAAAACCTCACAAATAGGTATCATGTGTAATCCATGAACTTCTTGCATGTCATATTTGGGGCTAGGTTTTATCCTATCATATCATTTTTGCCTTTCATTCCTCCATTATCATGTCATATCCTATTACCCTTCATTATCCTATCATAACCTATCATACCCTCCATTATTCTATCGTCCCTCATGTCCATTTCCTCTTTTCCACCTTTGATCTTGACAAGGATAAGGATCTTAATGAATACCATGCATCCTATTCGTAGCTTTCAATCTATCATAGCTTTTGTCCATATTCCTTGGCTTATTGCAACCTTTTTTCATTATCCCTTAGTCTATCACATCCTTATCCTATTCATATCCTTTATCCATTTTTGATCTTGCTTATCTTGTCCATATCCTGTCATCGTCCATACACTCTTTCTGTCCCTTGATCTTGATCTGACATAAGTACGTGAAATGCAAAACATGTTTTTTAAAACCTCTTGACATGTCTCTCATGCCATGTCACTGTTTTACATTGTCATATCCAGTCTCTTGTCCCATCACGCAATAGCCCTTAAAAATTGCATCTGTGTTGTCTCCACAATAAAAGGCCTCTATCTTCCCTCTATCCACCAACATTTCAGCAAGCCTATTTATTCACCTGTAATATTCCTTGCCTTGCTAGACACTGGAGGCAAAATCCTAAAAATCCTAATAAATCAAATAAAGTCCTAAAAAAAAATCCTCAAAAATAAAAAAATGTCCTGAAAAATTCAAAAAAAAAAAGAAAAGAAAAATGTCCTGAAAAAATTCAAAAAAAATCAAATAATGTCCTGAAATAATCCAAAAAAGTGTAAAATGTCCTAAAAAAAGCACAAAAAAATTAAAAAAACTTCAAAAACCCTAAAAATCAGTAAACATTAAAATCCAAAAACATTCACTTTCATTCCATCAATAAATTGTCCCTTTGTACATAGACAAACATTTTAGCGGATGTCAGATAGAAACATATTAAACATTGCGCTTAACAAATCATGCATTAACAGATAATTTTTTTAATCAACCAAGCATTCAAACTAGTCAACTTGTCTTATCAATCAATCAACATCAATATCATTTGTCCTTGTCAACATTATCATGAGTCTTATACAGGGTGTGGTATACTTGAAACCAGATTGTGTCCTATCTTAGACGGGGTGCTACATTCCTTGAAACTAGGCACAACATGATCGTCCTATCATCAAATAAACATTATCACTTTTGACAACAAGATTAGAATGGTGCTTGACTTGTTTGGATTTGTGAATCTTATTTTTCATTGATTTATCTTTGATCATGTTCATATGCTACTTGATGATGTCACTAAGTGATTTAGAATGGTCGCGATGGCTCATGGTCTTTTTCTTTTGTCTTCTGTTTGTGGGGTCTTTCATATAATTTTGGGGCAAGTATGTCTTAGGATGGTTGAACCATTCCTTGTCTGCAATTTGTCTGTTTTACACAAAGGGATCGCATTATCGCCCTGGCCTTCATTGCCATGGTGCGCCGCATCCGTTTCGCCATATCAAATAAAGGTTCTCAACTACTATTTGCATTTGTGAAAGCAAGATTTCCCCACATTAATCATTTTTCACTTATCACCTGCATTTCTTCTGGCTAACATTTCTTCTATCCCATGAATCCTTCTATCTATTCATCAAGTCGATCATTATCATGCTATCTATTATTTTTGATCAATTGAGAATTTCTTCATTTGATATCAATCACCCCTTGTCTACAATCAATTAACATTCTTTACTTTTGACTAACCATTCTTCTCTTCTTTCAAGAGATCATTCATTTCTATCATACATAAACAATCTCTTGAGGGGCATCCTACCTCCATTCCTTAGTTTGCTGGGGCATGATCATTTTTTCATTTTTCTTTGAAACAATGCTCAAAATCGCATTGTCTCAAAGAGGGGCAAAATGTAGACACCAAAAAATGGTCAACACCCGTGTCTCCTATTTTTAACATATCATGTGCATAGTGCCTCTTATGTTTAATTAATTAATTAAACCCCCTTTTATTAACAATTTTTCTAAGTCCTAAATAAATAAATTTAATAATTTATTTATTTGTCTCCTTTGTCCATTAATTAAACAGATTCATTTTATTTAATTAAATAATTCATAAATATGAGCAATAAATTAATATATCATTTTTATTAATTTATCATATTTATCTTCCTCCAAAATAAAGATAATTAATAAATTTTATTTATTAATTCATCTTTATTTCCTTCTTTTCTTAATTTTTGTATTCTTACATTTTATCCTCTTATGTGGAGATATTTAATAATTTTTAATTATTAAATCTTCTGATAAATCCTCCTAATTTTTGAATTTGGAAACTAATATCTTTCCTTGATTTTCAAAAATCAATATTTTTGGCAATATCTCATTAATCTTAATTTTTAAATTAAAAAATGAGGTTCATCTTCAAAAATTTGTTTTTTTGTGAGGAGATATTTCCAACCTGCTAATTTGGTATTTATGAGAAGATAATTGAAGATTTTATTATTTATTCTCATAATATCTTCCCATTTGCTTTCTTCTATCATCATCCTTCCTTGAATGACAACTCTATTGTGCACTCAATTTTGTCCATCGATTATTGTTAGGAAGTCTTGACCTTGTCCAATTTATCTTTCCTTGATTTTCAAAAATCAATCTTTTTGGCAATATCCCATTAATCTTAATTTTCAAATTAAAAAATGAGGTTCATCTTCAATTTTTTTTTTTTTGTGAGGAGATATTTATGAGAAGATAATTGAAGATTTTAATATCTTCCCATTTGCTTTCTTCTATCATCATCCTTCCTTGAATGACAACTCTACTGTGCACTCAATCTTGTCCATCAATTGTTGTTAGGAAGTCTTGACCTTGTCCAATTTATCTTTCCTCAATTTTCAAAAATCAATCTTTTTGGCAATATCTCATTAATCTTAATTTTTAAATTAAAAAAAGAGGTTCATCTTCAAAAATCTATTTTTTAATTTTTAAATTAAAAAATAAGGTTCATCTTCAAAAATCTTAATTTGGTATTTATGAGAAGATAATTGAAGATTTAATTATTTATTCTCATAATATGTTCACATTTGCTTTCTTCTATCATCATCCTTCCTTGAATGACAACTCTACTATGCACTCAATCTTGTCCATCGATTATTGTTAGGAAGTCTTGACCTTGTCCAATTTATCTTTCCTTGATTTTCAAAAAAATATTTCCTTGATAGGTGGCATTCCATGGAAACATCTCGCTATGTTGACGTGATATAACATCCCTTCTCCTTAGAATGACATGTGTCTCACACATACCATTCTAAGGTGGGGCCTCCCATGCTTTCATATTTTTTGCATTTTTGTATTGTCAGATCTGCATTTTGCATTATCTTGTTTTCATATTAGTTGGGGCCAAACCACTTGATCTATTATCTTATTTGCTTATTAGTGGGGCCAAACCACTTGATCCATTATCTTGTTTTCCTATTAGTGGGGGCCAAACCGCTTGATCTAAGGTCACCCCATCGTATGACCATCGAGCATAATTTGCTACCCATACCGATGAAATCGATTATCTTGTTTGCCTATTAGTTGGGCTAAACCACTTGATCTAAGGTTACCTTATCATATGGCTATCTAGCATAACTTGCTACATGTTATATCTAAAAAACACACCCTTGCTAGTTTGCAAAAATTAGCTTTAAGGAGAAACATGGGAACACTCCTAGGCCTATGGGTTGCCTAAAACTTGGAGTAAGCCTCTAAGAGAAAGTTGGTTCTTATGGGGCTTTACCTAAATCTAACTATTCTAATGACCTTGCTAGGAAAAGAGAAAGAAGGATTGCATGAATTAAACCTATAATCTAATAGGTGATGCACCAAAATATTCTATCCAAAATTGTAAAATTAGATTTTAAAATGACACAATTTCAATCAAAAGATAAACTAACTTGCACAACCCAACCTGTATACCCTGCATAGACACTTCACAAGAAGTGCACAACTCAAACTGTATACCCTACATAGACACTTCACAAGAAGATTTAAACTGCACCTAATTCAAGAAGGAAGAAATAAAATTCACAACTTGAACAAACTACAACACAACACAACTCATAAAAAAAACTATAACAAAGTATATTCTCTCTACAAAAGATGTTGGATAATAAAAAAAATTACAAGGAAGTATGGACTTCATAGGTAGCAATGATAAATCATTAATTGCATACAATATGACAGAAAATAAGAGAAGGTAAACACTTATCTCTTTATATCAAAAGGTAGTTTGATATATAAAATCTGAAAAATTGAGTTACAAATCTCTCTCTACAGTAAAGAACTTTGAAAAATGAGTTACAATAATGCTAGTGAATGAAAATAACTAACTTCACAACTAAAGTTTGGACAATATTTATGCTTCTTCCAAGCAGTTACAAGAAAATAGGAGCTCAAACCTTCTTGATCAAATGCAACTAAAAAGCCTAAAATCTAGCAACTAGATTTCCTCCAAATGAGTTCCAAAAGGGTGAAAAAGTCAAGTTTGACCATGTCAAACATGATGACTCTTCAAAAATCACTTAACACCCTCAAACTGCTTCTAAAATAGTTCCTAGATACCCTCCACAATTTTTGCCACCTTTCTAACCTCCCTATATTTTTGGCACACGAGCCTTATATACTTGGCACTTGCCATTATTTTTCTAGCCACATCACTTTGACTTGGTTTCTTTCATTATTTTATCAGTTACATCATTTTGAATTCATAAATAATATTCATTGAGTGATTTATAATTTATCATAATGAATATTTATTGCATTGATAATATTCGCTAAGTGATTCATTATAAATCACTTAATGGATATTATTTTACATTAAAAATATGATGTAAGGTAAAACAATGTTTGGGTATTAGGGAAAAAAATATTTCAAAAAGAAAAAGGCACAAAATGCCTAAGTGCCTCAAGAATATTAGGGTAACAAACCCTAAATCATTCATTACATTCCTTTGGTATTTGATGTTTCTTTCTTTTCCCTGAGACTGTGTCACCATGAGGGTTTGATGGAGATTCCTAGAAGAGTTTGCAGATCGAACATAGACATGTCAAATCTGGTGAGTTTTCTTCGTATGCCATGTATCTTATACCAGGACGAGCTCTTTATTAGTGGTTTCAATGTAGCTTGAATGCCTTTGATAGCTGCAATGGTATTACTGACAATATATAATCGTGATTAAGGATTTATTCACTATTTTCTATTTCAGGTTCACTGGTGATATCATGATTTTCTTACTAAAGGTTACTACTTGAAGTTGTAACCTCCATTATTGTCTTCTGCGCTGCTCATGCTGGAGTGATAATTGTAGACACCTAAAATTGTCCAGTCTAATTAAATAAATATCTTTATTTATTTATTATTTTAAGCCTAATTCTTCTATTAATTAAATAAATCTTTATTTATTTAATTAATTCATTTATCCTCTTCTAGCCTTATTTCTCATTTAAATAAATTCATTTATTTATTTAAATTATCCTTTTCCTAAATTAAATAAATATCTTATTTATTTAATTGATTCCACTTCTTCTATTAATTAAATAAATCTTTATTTATTTAATTCATTCATTAACCTTTTCTACGCATGACACATGTCATTCATCTCTTAATTCATACACTACCTACCCTTTCATTATTTTATTATTTTCTTTACCTACCCTCTAATCATAGCCGACCTCCTTTTACACCTCCTAATCTTATCCCTCCATTTCTTATGGTGTCTTCTATATAAGGAGATGCTTCCTTCATTATCAAACCCTAATTAACTACTTGATCAATTGACTACTTGACTACACTACGCTTTTCATATGAGATCCTACTTGCAACCATATTTCCGTTCTTTGTTGAGCTCTTGTGCACATAAAATTTGAGAGAAAATATATCAAGCAAGATTAGTGGAGATAGGAAGAATGGAGATCCAAACCCTATTGGACATGTGATGGTATAATCTTTGCGATTTCATTTGATTTGCATTGTCTTAGATAATCTTCATATGTTATGGTGGATCTTTGTTGTTGTTAGGCTAGGGTTTTGTGGTTGAATTCATTTAGCCTTTCAATATTATTGTTATCCATTTTCACCATATACATTTTGGCACGCCCGGTGGGACTCTTGTCCCTTTTGCATCTAACATCCTTGTTGCAGATTTTGTGTTTTGAAGTTGCAGATCTGACATTTTTGACAGCATTTCGATATTTTCGCGTCTGCATACTTTCGAATCGCGTTTTTTGTTTTCTACCGTGTCTGCGACATCTAGGATTATTTCACTTTTTTTTTAGCAGATTGCAACGTTGTGTCTGTGTTCTCGAATTGCATCTATGAACCTCTGAACCGCGTCTGTGTTTCCGACAGTATTTTCATTTTCCAGATTGCAGGTTTTCATTATAGGCGCATCTGTGGGCACTTTAATCGCGTTTGTGATCATTTTTATCGCGTCTGTGTCTTGCGGGATTTTCTGTTTTGCATTTTTTTTTGCAAAAACACGTCTGTGTTGTGGAATCGCGTCTGTGAGGTGTTAAATCATGTCTATGTTGCAAAATCGTGTCTGTGTAGGGTAAAATCGTGTCTGTGTCCATTTTGTCTTGCATTTAATGTTTCAGATCTGGTTTATTTTGAGCTAACATCTTCCGATCTAGCTAACGAAATTGGTGCATCTTGTCTTGAAAGCAAAATCGTTTTGTCGAAGGTCCCTATTTCACAAAGTCTTTTGGATCTAAAATTTACCTAACTTGTGTGCTTGTAGGAAGGGGTGATTATTTCAAACAATCCAAACTACTAAAAAACCTTTGTTGCAGGACCTTGACAAGGGTTTTTGGATCTTTATTGTGTGCCTTGTTTTCATAGACTAGCAAACACTTCAATTGGTGCTTTAAAATTGAATCATTGTCTTTTGTGTCTTGAGCAATAGGCTCTTTTTGTTTAATCTTTAGAAGGCCTGTTTCCCCGTGTGGTCATTAGGACTACTAGTGAGGAGAGAATGACCCAAGTGGTAGCAAAAGAAAAGCCATCTTCTTCCAAACCACTATAAATAACTGTATTCATGGTGAAAACTATGAATAATGTGTGCTGATTAGTTCATACCGACACTATGTCTCCCCATAAACCCGTTTGATCAAATTTATTTAATCATTTGTAGGGCGTAACCCCTACCGGCTGGGAGCCTTCTGTATTTACAGAGCTGAAAGTGTCGCATGTATGGCCACATAAGCGGATGCCCTTACTAGCACCTTTTTGTTTTAGAAGCCCAAATCCTTCTAGTTGTTGGGGCAGGAGGTCAGACCTCTGGTAGCAGCCCACACACATACGATTCTTAGTAGAGATACAAAGTTCACCACAAGGAGTTTTTATGGGGATTGATGCTTGGCTGCCCCGAGAAGTAAGTGTCGAGGGTGGAGCCAGTGGGGTCAAGCATCTAAGTATCCGCTCTAAATAGTGTAGCCTTGGGGGTAAAACTCCATATGGGATCAACAACTATTGTCTTGGCCAGCCATAAGAATTGTGCTTGACTTATTTTGAACAATCAAACATTCAAGACCAAACATCAAAACATTGTGTCTTTTGTGTCTTCAAGTGTATGCAAAACAATTTTACATCAAACAACACACTTTTCTTTGAGTCATTTTTGTCCAGACACTTGCAAACATTGAGTCCTCATCAACACTGTGTCATCTTGTCACGAAAAAATAGTCAAACATTCAGATTTGGTCACAACAAAGCAACTTCATAGATTGGAAAAAATTGCACAAATTTTGCAGAAACGCATCTGTGTCTGACATAATAGCATCTGTGTCGTATAACCGTGTCTTTGAAGGGCAGAAATGCGTCTGTGTTCTCAAAATAAACATTGCATTGACAAAATCGCAGACTCGCATATGTGTTAAACAGAACCACGTCTGTGTCAGGAAATCGCATCTATCAAGTATACAGGCACGTCTGTGTTCAGAATTGAAAAACTTTTATAGTCCAACAAACAAACACACTCAGTTTCACAATTCTTGAGCTTCCAAGGTTATTTCTCCAGGGTTTCCTCTAGCATTCAACCTGTCTTTGGGTCTCACAAAGTCCATCATTGCTTTACACCTTACATTACATTCACATTTGTCTAAACTTGAGTCAAAAGGTCACTTGCTTGTCCTCATCATACTTTGTCAACACACTACATACAACAATATTTTGCTAAGTGGTCCCTCATCAAGGTCTATCACCTTTGGGTCTCATTTGGTCTTACTTAGAGTCAAGGTCAACTTACCTCATCAAGAGAAACTATCCTCTCTTTGGAAGCCAAACCTACTTTAGTACATACATACTTGGTCTTACACTTTGGACATTGCAAGTAAACCTTAGATTCATTTACATTCCATCCAACTCTTGGTCTTCCATACTCTTTCTATTTTCATCTAGTCTCACACATCTTGGTCAATACCTAGTTCATGGTTGAAACTCATTCCCAAAAATATAGGAGAGAAACTAAAGAGGCTCAAGAGTCCGCAAATTTGAGTTCTTATGAGTATGACAATGATATCTTTTTCAATTATGATCATACTACATTACCTGACATGGATGCCTATAGAAACATTCCGAATGTTGAGCACATGGACACTACAAACAACAATGATACACACAATGACAATATGGACAACATTTTAGTACATTCAACAGAAGTGGAAGACACCATTATGAATCCCCATTTCAATCGATTGGTTGAAGATGTAGACACCTAAAATTGTCATGTCTAATTAAATAAATATTTTATTTATTTAATTATCTAAGCTTAATTCTTCTATTAATTAAATAAATCTTTATTTATTTAATTAATTCATTTATCCTCTTCTAGCCTTATTTCTCATTTAAATAAATATATTTATTTATTTAAATTTTCCTTTTTCTAAATTAAATAAATATCTTATTTATTTAATTATCCCACTTCTTCTATTAATTAAATAAATCTTTATTTATTTAATTAATTCATTAACCTTTTCTACCCATGACACATTTTATTCATCTCTTAATTCATACACTACCTACCCCTTTCATTATTTTATTATTTTTTTTACCTACCCTCTAATCATAGCCGACCTCCTTTTACACCTCTCAATCTTATCCCTCCATTTCTTATAGTGTCTTCTATATAAGGAGATGCTTCCTTCATTATCAACCCTAATCATTCTATGCATTCTAATCAATTATTCTAACTACTTGATCAATTGACTACTTGGCATATGCGATCCTACTTGCAACCACATTCCGTTCTTTGTTGAGCTCTTGTGCACATAAAATCTGAGAGCAAATATATCAAGCAAGATCAATGGAGATAGGAAGAATGGAGATTCAAACCCTATTGGACATGTGATGGTATAATCTTTGTGATTTCATTTGATTTGCATTGTCTTAGGTAATCTTCATATGTTATGGTGGATTTTTGTTGTTGTTAGGTTAGGGTTTTGTGGTTGAATCTATTTAGTCTTTCAACATTATTGTTATCCATTTTCACCATATACAGAGGCAATAATGAGGAGAGATAGACAATACTTCTTACAAGTGATGGCACAAAGTGGAGCCAAGATCCCTCATGATTTTGACATGTCTCAAATAATGGAACATAGACCTTTGCAACAATCTCACTCCAACATGGATCAAAGGAGGCCTAATAGTGGAGGCAATAGAGGACCACATATGGTGCCTGAATCACCATCATCTTTGTTTCAAAAACTAGAGGTCCCATACACACATGGTCAAGCATATGATACTCACCTTCGCAGACCATCATGGAAGTCTTATGCAGAAAAATATGCTCAATCACATATCAATGCTAAGGATCAACCACCAAAGCAATTGGATATTCAAAGGCATGCTCAAAATTTGGACACAAGGAAACCCCACGTCAAATTTGGGGGCAACACACTAGAACAAACTCATGACATTCCTATAGAGTATGGTATACATGGACAAAGCAGATATTTCGTTCCTCAACATGACTCTATACCAAGTGGTCCATATACGCAACATCATTATAGACCTCCTCCATATGAACATGTGTATGATCAATATCATCCATATATGCAACATGCTCCGCCTCCAATTGGTGCCTCAAGCATGGGGTATGGTCCAAGAAGTTGATCTCCACCTAACAACAATTTGGAACAACAAATCAGGGACTTACAAAAGAAAATGGAGGACATAAATACACCAAAGCCAACTTACACAATGAGAGACATATGTCGCTATCCATTTGAAAAAAGCATTCCAATGCCTCCATTTCCTACACACTTTGTGATGCCTAAGTTTGATAAGTATAGAGGAAAAGGAGATCCTAAGGCACACATAAGACAATTTTTCACAGCTTGCATGGAGGTAGTTTCAGAAGAGACATATTTGATGAGATTGTTCCCACAGAGCTTAAGTGATCAAGCTATGGAATGGTTCTCCCAACTTCCACCTGGAATTAAGTCATGGGGTGACTTAGCAGAGGCATTTATTCAACATTTCTCCTACAACATAGAGACATACATATCAGTCACTACTTTGTGCAACACCAAGCAAAGAGAGGGAGAGTCTTTTGCATCATTTTTACAAAGATGGAGAAATCTAGCCAACAGATGCTCTTGTGAAATTCCACAAAAACAAATGGTAGAGATGTTCATCCAGAATGTTAACAAAGACATTGACTATGATCTAAGAAAAGCTTGTTTGTCCACCTTCAAGGACGTCATTGAAAAAGGCTTAGCAATAGAGAAGGTCCTAATTGAACAAGGAGTCATTAAGATATTCAAGGAAAATAAAGAGGACTTTAAAGGAAAAGATAAGCCAAGATTTTGGAATAAAAACAAGAACACAGTCAATGATGGTGTTGTTGATGCCAATACAGTGCGACCCAAAATCATTTTTTCTGGATCAAGCTCTACAAACAATCAAGTGAATACTCAAACAACTTCAAAATCATGAAGGAAATATACCCCATTGGGAGAACCACTTGAGTCAGTTTTCAAGAAGCTAGTGGCAAACAAAGTAATCACAACTCTAGATTTTCTGCCATATGAGCCAAAGGTCAAACCAAATTGGTGCAATGATGATGAGTATTGTGAATTCCATAAGTGCAAGGGTCATAAAACAAGAAATTGTCTTCGACTGAAGAACATCATACAAGATCTCATTGATAGAGGTGACATTGAGATTGAAGGACACTCATCCAATCAAGAACATGAGATGTTTAAGGAACCATTCCCAAAGCATGACAAGGGAAAAGCTGCAGCCACAGATGACCAAACCAACTATACCAGAGCATCCTATAACTATGATTCAACTATCAATCACATCTTGATGGACAATTATGTCTCTACCATTATCATCAAGGACAAAACCCCTGAGAATTCTACCCAGAGACCCAAGATCATTCTGAAAGGAATTGGATCTTCTTCCGAACCTACCTCTAAATGTCATGTTACAACTCATCGAGGTAAATTCACTTTGCAAGATGCTCTAGCCAGAAACACCGCTTCCTCATCGACCAAGCCTGAATACGACCTTGTAGAACAGTTAGGGAAGACACCCACGCTCATCTCCATCCTTGAGCTTTTACGCATATCCCCTGCACATAAAGCTATTCTTGACAAAATCTTGAGAGATACTATTGTTCCTACTGATCTGAACGTGGACTAGTTCCAAGCCATGGTGGGATACCTTTCCATTCCACACTCTCTTACATTCACAGAAGCCGATGACGCCTCTGTAAGTCAGCCACATAATGCACCATTACACATTGAAGCCTTCATACACAAACATAGAATCAAACAAGTCCTGATAGATGGAGGAGCAAGTCTAAACATTTGTACATTGAGCACTATTAAACAATTGGGATATTCCAACAAAGCTGTGAATTCTACAAACAAAATTGCCATCAAAGCATATGATGATGAAGAGCATTCATCCAAGGGCACAGTCACCTTACCTCTCAGAGTTGGGCTAGTTACAAAGGATGTGGTTTTTCAAGTCCTTGATTTAGATCTCACATACAACATACTTTTGGGACGTCCTTGGATTCATGAAATGAGGGTGGTCCCATCTACATATCACCAATGCATCAAGTTTTCTCACAATGGAGTTGAAATAACAGTTAATGGAGATCCTAATCCATTCATATATTGCAATAACTTGAGACCAAAAACTGAGACCATCATTCCCAGTAATCGCGAAGCTGTTCCTTCTTCTGCATACATTGATCCTAAGTCATTAAAGCCTTCGACATCAAAATAAGGTGAACTTAAGGGCAAATTCCAGGACAAGGGCATGGGTGAATACACTTTGAATCAGACCATGTACTTACAACAAGTCATGAATTCACCAAAAGAATATGGAAGACCACATCCTAATAAGTAGGTATTTATCATTATACTCGAATGGGACCCTACTATCTTTCAAAGATGGGGTGAACTGGAAGAGGAAGACTTATACAAAATGCTTTACAAAGACCTTGAAAATGATACACAAGATCACACCAGTATACCATGTGAGAAGTATGGCAAAGGGTTCAAGATTCTACAAAAATTTGGGTATGATGGCAAAAGCCCTCTTGGATTAAGAAAAGAAGGCATCATTGAGCCTTTACAACCTGAATTGACATTAAAAAAGGAACGCTTGAAGGGACTTGGTTTTGTGACTTCCAAGGTCCACACTCAAAGGACAAAAGAAGCATTACAAATCAAAGTTGTCAAAATTCAACAAGAGAATCGCTATTCCACAGACTCCAATGAATGGGAATGGGGTTCAGACAAATCCTCTAGTGACTATGAGCTCACCGAGACATTTAGAGAACCAAGTGAACCGACATAAGAAGATGAATTTAATAGGAAATTCAAAGTTGGTCAAGAAACAACCCCAGAAGACCCCATACAGTCTTTGCCTCGAGGTCCTAGGTTGAAATCACATAGAATGAGAACACCTGTCTCGGAATGCGCTACTAGTAATGATAATTTGGATTCATTCACGATCGAGACTGATGAGGAGAGTGCCAACAATGACCTCGATAACTACCTCGACATACCTGAATATAACTGCATCTTCACTCTTAGCCCCGTTAACTTCGAAGACATCAAAGGCCTTCCCCTTGTCCACCACCAACTTATTGACTAGGACCATGAAGGACCTACACAGTTTGACACATTCCAAAATGATGAAGCCCTTATCGACTACCTTGGCATACAAGAGGATATTCCCCTTGGGGACCATAAAGCGGGATACACTATAGAACTCAACAGCGTGGCATATTTTGGTGAGGGTGTCGGACCTTCCAGTCGCAAAAATATAAAAATAAAAACAAACCAAGGATCTTATGGCGAAAACCACATTGCGGCGCTGTCTAACCCCAAAAAAGTAAAAAGCAAGGACATATCTAAGGGCGAAAACCTCTCTGAGGCACCCAAAGATGGAAGGCTCGACATTCTCCCAGCATCATATGAGGAAAAGTCATCCATGTTGGTAGAGGAGACTATCCAAACAAACATTGGTACAGAAGAAGTTCCACACAACATATTCCTGGCTCAATCTTTGACAGAGTCAGAAAGGTCAAAATTCATAAGTTTCTTCACGGAAGGACAAATCAACTTTGCATGGTCATATGCCGATATGCCTAGATTGGATCTGGATTTGGTAATGCACCATTTGACAGTTAAACTGGGGGCAAAACCAGTGAAACAAAAATTAAGAAAGATGCATCCACAAGTGGCATTACTAGTCAAAGCAGAACTTGAGAAATTATTGGATGTCAGATTTATACGCCCAATTGATTATCTTAAATGGATCTCCAACTTAGTGCCTATCAGTAAACCAGATCGTAGCATCAGAATATGCACAGATTTCAGAGACATCAACAAAGCGTGTCCTAAAGATGATTTTCCATTACCAAATATTGACTTGATCGTCGATCTCACAGCAAGTCATGCGATGTTATCTTTGATGGATGGATTCTCTGGTTACAATCAAATAAAAATTGCATCCGAGGATCAGCACAAAATGACATTTACTTGTCCTTGGGGAACCTTTTGCTGGAATGTCATGCCCTTTGGGCTAAAAAATGCAGGCGCTACATATCAAAGAGCCATGACTACTATCTTTCATGATCTCATGCACGTTACTGTGGAAGATTATGTTGACGACCTCTTGGGCAAATCAATAGACAAAAACACACATTTGGACATACTTTCAGTCGTCTTTGATTGGCTGGAAAAATATAAAGTAAGAATAAACCCCAAGAAATGTGTCTTTGGAGTAACCTCTAGGAAGCTCCTGGGATTCATTGTGTCAAAAAGTGGAATTGAAGCGGATCCAGCAAAAGTCAAGGCCATCCTAGAGATGCAACCACCACGAAACATCAGTTAGCTTTGATCTTTGCAAGGGAGACTCCAGTCCATACGAAGATTCATAGCACAACTTGCAGATAAATGTAATCCCTTTCAGCACTTGCTACATAAAAATATCGAATTCAAATGGGATGATAACTGTCAACAGGCTTTCTAGATACTTAAAGATTATCTTCTGAATCTACCAGTTTTGATGCCACCAGTTCCAGATTAGCCTTTATTACTATACATATCAGCTACTTCAACAACACTGGGGGCACTCTTAGCACAACAAGTTGCTGAGGGAAAAGAAAAGGCAGGATACTATATCAGTCGCACATTGGTGGGATATGAGATAAACTACACACTAATTGAGCGTGCATGTCTCGCCGTGGTCTTTGCTTCACAAAAATTGCGACATTACATGCTAACTCATAAGACTAAGTTGGTTGCAAGGATCGATCCATTGAAATACCTTCTCAATAAAGCAACGCTTACTGGGCAACTAGCCAAATGGGTAATGATCCTAAGTGAATTCGACATCGAGTATGTGGACAGAAAAGCAATAAAAGGACAAGCTATCGCAGATCAGTTAGCAAATTCCCCCATGATAGATGATGTTCCTCTAATTTCAGAATTTCCAGATGAATCCATTTTAACAGTGTCACATACAGAGCCATGGCAACTTTACTTTGACGGCTCATACACACAGCATGGGGTAGGAGCTGGCATCCTCTTCATAACTCCTCAAGGGGATTCTATACCAAAATCATATCGATTATCATTTCCCTACACTAATCACATAGCAGAATACGAGGCATTAACAACTGGATTACAGATAGCAGTTCAGTGGAAGATCCAGGAACTTCGTGTTTTTGGAGACTCTCAACTTGTAATTCGTCAAGCAACTGATGACTACCAAACAAAGGATGAGAAATTAATCCCTTACAAAAGAATGGTGGATGACCTGAAACAACATTTCACAAAGATAGACTTTGAGCAGATACCAAGAGAGCAGAATCGAGCCGTAGATGCCATGGCTACAATTGCTTCACTAATCGATCTATCTCCGAATGAGACCCGCTATGAGTTCTTGGTGGATAACCTTTTGGTTCCTTCATATGAAATCACTCCTACTAAGATAATATGTGTCGTCGGTCCTGAGTCCCAGTTCTATGGTTCCATCTTCACATACCTTCGTGATAATACCCTTCCTCCTGACCTATCCAATAACCAACATCGCACTTTCATTTGCCAATCTTCCCGATACATCATTTTAGCCGATGTCCTATACCGTCGAGGTCTAGATGGCACTCTTCTTAGATGTTTGGAAAGCGACGAAGCTCAAATTGCATTACGTGAAGTGCATGAAGGGATATGTGGTCCACATTCTAGTGGTTTTACCTTACCCAAGAAACTTATCAGGACTGGATATTACTAGCCCAATATGGAAAAAGATTCATATCAGTTTGTCAAGAAATGTAAGTAGTGTCAACTTCATGGAGACCTCGTCCATGCGCTAGCACAAGAACTTCAACCAATTGCGACTCCTTGGCCCTTTTGTCAGTGGCGATTCGATCTCATAGGCAAGATTCACCCTCAATCGTCCAACGGTCACAAATTCATTATCACTGCCACAAAGTATTTCACAAAATGGATTTAAGCCATGCCTCTGATGCAAGTCACTGGAAAAAAAATTGCTACATTCATTCTCAACTATATCATTTGTCGATACGGTATTCCTATTTCCATTATCACCGATAATGGGCGTCCCTTCAGAAATCAAGATGTTCGTGAACTCTGTGACCGCTTCCATATTTCCCATCATTTCTCCACACCATATTACCCTCAAGGTAACGGTCAAGCTGAGGCATCTAATAAAACAATCCTTAAAATCTTAAAAAAGACAGTTGACAACGCTGGCTGTAATTGGCATATCTAACTTAATCTCGCACTTTGGGCCTACCACACAAGTGTTCGCACACCTATAGGAGCTACACCCTATTCACTTGTTTACGACGCTGGAGCTATCTTTCCTATTGAGGTCGAGCTACCCTCTTTACGAGTCTCTTTGCAAAACATCATCAGTGATGAAGACTATAGGGTCTCTCGCTTACAAGAACTTGAACTATTGGATGAACGAAGACAAACTACTTTTAATCATTTAAAAGCTTATCAACAACGAATGAGTCACAGCTACAATCATAAAGTTGAGCCTCGCACATTTGAGGTAGGTGATTTGGTTCTCAGAGAAAACCCCAAAAATTAGCAAGACAGAGAGAAGAAGGGAAAGTTCGAACCAAACTAGCTTGGTCCTTACATCATTACAGCAGCATATGGATCTGGTGCATATCAGCTCTCAACCACAGAGGGTGAACCTTTAGAGGATCCTATCAACAACATGCACCTTCGCAGGTTTTACACATAGCTCTTCACAATATCCTAATTCAAAAATACAAAAAAAAATCATAAAACATAAAAATCGTTACTTGGTGAAAACCTGGCAAACAGGCACCTTGTGACAACAGAAAAATTAAAAAAAAAAAGAAAAAAAGTAAAGAGAAATAATTTCGTCCAATGGTGAAAATCACTTCGGTGGCGCCCTAGGCAAGTACCATGGTGAAAACTGGGTCACCGACGCCATGCGTAGAGACATTGCTCCTCCCTCCTTTAGGATTCACTTTCATCATTTCACTTTGCACACACTCACAACCTATCCATCCATAATAAACTTACCCATTCCCATCATGGCTTGTTATTGATCTACCCAAGATTGGTTAGCCATCCATAATAACCCCCCTTTTCACCCTTTCCATCCATAATAAATCAGCTCCTATTTGTGGCTAAGGAAAATCCTACGTCTCGTAATGGGTGTGGAATTGAGAGCATCACATGTTTTGAGGAGTACAGTTTCTTCCACTTTTCTTCAGTCTATCCATGCACAATGCATAATAAAGCAGCATCTGCATCGCCGATCTGCAATAAAGTTCCATCTTCTCCACAATAAAGTATCCATTTCATGGATTCAGTCAGTTTCAGATGAGACACAACAACAACAATGGGCTTCAACAAATCAAATATTTCAACAGACTCAGACAACATTATGGTTCAGTGCTATCTATCCTTTTTGTGAAAGTAAACATTATGACCACAATCAAATAAGACTTATACAAGTGACAAGAGACACTAAACTTGAGGACTACAGTGGATGTTGGTGTCAAGTCTTGGTTTTCTTTTGATTTTATCTTTTGGTGACATGTCTTTTAGCTTTTCCAGGATGTCTCTGACTAGAGATTCTATCTCCAGGATGTCTTTGACTAGAAAGGCGAGGATGGGGTATCATCACCTATTTTCTTTGTTGTTTGTGGATTGTCTCTTAGTAATGCTATGACTTGTCCAAGGATATGAGGACATTGGGAGTCTAGTATGAACTAGGGCATTCCTTGTTTGTGACTGTCTTATCTCCATGCAAACGGGTACAATGACTTTCTGGGTCAAACATATGTCTCGATTGTCATAACCTACTTGCCATAATAAAGCTCAATGATGATAACACACAAGAAGCTCTTTCACTTTCATATCTTCTATCTTTCATCCCCCTTTCTTGATTGACTTCCATCATCCTTCTTGAGTCTGTGTAGCCTGCTATCACATGACTGAGTATAATGGCACGCCAAAAACATTTGCATTTCATGTAGTTGCACCTGCATTACCACATATTAAGCATTTCATACATACATATAGATATCACAATTGCATCACATCCTGCACACAACACATGTTAGCACATTTTATATTCTCATCATGTAAATAATCATTTGCATTATTATATTCGTCTGCATTTAATACATTCACATTTGCATTGGCATAACATATTGAAAACATAAAAGAACAAAAATATTGCATTTCATCATGTACATATTTGCATCCATATCATAAGCATCACATAGAAACATACATCATGAAACATCTCATCACATAGGTACACATGCATATAGCTGCCGCAAAGATGAATCATCTCATATATATATATAAAGTGTCATGATACAATGATGTCAAAATCATATGGCTACAACCACTCGAAGGTGTCTACATCATAATACAAAATGGTACAACACACTGATACATAGGGATCCCTCTACGACTATGATGAACTCCCTCCCTCGGAGCCGCCTGGCCTCGATGGAGTCTGAGCCCTAGAAGGAACCGCCCTAGGATCATCCCTCTTGTCCTCTCTATCTGGTGGTGGTGGAGGACCCATAACCCCACCGCTGGACACCTATCTCCTCTGGCTCCCTCCCGTAGCTGTCGCTGTCCACAATGGTCTGCGGAAGCTCCTCACCCGCTGCTCTGGTGGCACTACCCTGTAATATAGGTCTCGCCAGTAACCTATCTCCTCCCCTGCCCGTAGAACATAGGCATATCCAGCCCCTGTATCCTCTGTCGCTTGCCTCCCAGCCCTCAGCATTGTCTCAGCCTCAGTATAGCGCTGGATAGCCTGATCCCGCTCATGCTCTGTCTCCCTCAGTCGCCTCCTGAGCCTAGCTGTCTCCCTCTCTAGATCCTAAATCTCATCTGCCTGTCCCTGACAGATCTCCCTCAGCTCAAGCAGCTCATCCTCCTCCTCCTCGACCCCCTGTGGCTCTGCCTGTGGCTCTCCCTATACTGGTGCCTGTGCCTATACCTGTACCTACCTCTACCCCTGTCCCTACACCTGTCTAGGACCATGTGTTCTGGCACCTGTAGCAGCAATCCACCGCGACCCCTCACCACCCAAGCCTGTCTCTCCTCCCCACCCTCTCTCCATGGAACCACCCTCCTCTCTCCAACTGCACCCCGCCTCCTCTGTCGGCCTCTACCCCCACCATCTCCATCATCATCTCCATCCCCACCACCATCTCCATCTATCACCTCCCTTGGGTCTGTTAGTCGCGGGAATGGATGCTCAGCCCAATACGCCGTGTACTCTGCATCCATGCCTGCATCCTCAATATCCGACCACATATCCCACGGCAAGGGAACCATCTCCACCAGTTGCGTCATGGCCTGATCATACGATAATAATGGCCCAAAGTGTGCCTGATCTCTGACTGTCCGAGCATACATCCCGGAACCCCGTGGCATTCACTGAATCCTGCCAAACTGTCTGCCCACTCTGTCTACCAACTGCCTCTCCAATACATAGGGCATCCACCCAATTGGATATCTGCTCCAGAAGGTGTATGGTAACACTACTGCATCATCCTCCCACTGCTCACACCCAAGGTACAACCTCCATATCACAGTGTCGATCTCATCTAAGACCCGACACCAGTACTCCAACCTACCAATCCGTGGCTGTGAGGTAATCATATCATACAGATGTACAAAATTGTGTCCATGACCCCTGCCCCTGAAGTGTATCGGTTGGGTAACCGATATATGCTCATAGGCCCATATCTGCAACAATGTAACTCCGCATCCCAATCCTACAGATCCATGATATACAAACTGATGCAGCTCATAGTACAAGTGTGCCAGCACGCACGGTCCCCAGGCATATTTGGTGTGCTATGTAACCAGTGTCTCCAAGGTGCTCCCCCAGCCCATAGCCAACCCTCGTGTCACCCTGTCTGGACACAGGAACCCACAGATCACTCCTTCTAGCACTACTGGTAGTGCTAGTCCTGTCGCTGTCATCGTGTCCCATGCCACGTGTCCAGCTCTCGTCTCTAGGCCTAGATCCTGAAACACTCATCTCAGGGCCTCCCTATCTCCCTCTTGATCATAGGGTATCAACTCCCCATCGATTGGTATCTGTAGTATCCTATAAACATCCTCCAAGGTGACTATCATCTCACCCATCGACAAATGGAAAGTGCACATCTCTGAGTGCCATCTCTCAGCTAGCGCAGTCAGCAACCCCATGTTCGCCTAAAACTCAGGCACATACATAATATATCTCAAACCCATACCCTTAATGGCAGCCCTATCCTCAAATGTCAACTCTGGTCGCAACCTCTGAGTTGATGGGAATCTCTCTCGCGACTCTAGCATAGGCGGATACTCCTGCAGTCAAGCAAATCAATCATGTCAGTCATAGTGGCATTCACTGTTCATCACAAAATGCTACTTTCTATCTAAGTGCATATGGTACTCTATCCTAGTAACACTCACTATTCATCACAAAGTGTTGCTTCTATTCTAGTAACACTCATTGTTCATCACAAAGTGTTGTTGATTATCCTAGTGGTACTCCCTGTTCATCACAAAGTACTACGTGTTTTGCACTCCTTGTTCATCACAAAGTGTTGCTCACATTTGCACTCACTGTTCATCACAAAGTGTTACTCATATTTTGGTACTCCCTGTTCATCACAAAGTACTATATCTTGGTACTCACTGTTCATCACAAAGTGCCTTGATTTATCCTATCCTAGGGCCTCTGCTTGAGTGAATCCTCTTGAGTAGTTTCCTAATTGGCAACGTATGTTATCACAGAATTGTCAATCCTAGCCCTATTTGCTATCTTAAATCTTCCCTAGAGGACTTGCTTGAGTGAATCCTCTCAGCAGCTTATCCAATCGACAATGTATGTTCATCACATAATTGCTGATTTGACCTTGAAGACATAAACGCGCTTTCATTGCCTAAACGTGCTTAAAGACTGCACAAACACGTCTTCTCTGCACAGACATGCCTGAAAGACACAGACGTGTCTCTGCTCTGTACAGATGCACCTGAACGAGACAAACACGCCTGCACAACGCAGACGCGATCGCATCTTGCATAGACGCCTTTGCCGGCACAGATGCGCCTGGCACAAACGTAGACGCGCCTAGCACCAGCACGGACGCGCCTCAACATTTTTGACACTTTTTGACATTATCCTAAAGCGCATTTATTTCTCTACTTCACATGCATTAATGACAATATTTATTGCGACAAAGTACAAGGAGGTTTTGTGTTACTCACCGGCTCTCTTGCCTTTGCTAGCCTCTGAAATCAGCGAACGCGATCGAATCTGTGAACCAATGCCATCGCTGCTGACTGCTGCTGCTCTATCTCACTCTGCACTCTGATTTCTTAGGTGTGTGGATGACAATGAGGATGTATTTCCCTCGTAGTCTATCTTATAGGCTACCCTAGCCCTCACCCTAGCCCTCGTTTCCTGAGTCAGTCTTCGTTATCTCGTGACTCTATCACTTTATTCGGTCAGTCCATTCTATCCTGTCTTTCTTATCGAGATATTGTCTACGATCTTTTCAGACATTTTCATCCAATCTCTCGAGGGGGCATATCATTCCCATCTTGGGGCAACTTTGTATCAGTTCATCTTATCTTCTTTGAAACAACGCGACAAGCCGCATTGTCTCAAAAAGGGGCAAAATGTAGACACCTAAAATTGTCCAGTCTAATTAAATAAATATCTTTATTTATTTATTATTTTAAGCCTAATTCTTCTATTAATTAAATGAATCTTTATTTATTTAATTAATTCATTTATCCTCTTCTAGCCTTATTTCTCATTTAAATAAATTCATTTATTTATTTAAATTATCCTTTTCCTAAATTAAATAAATATCTTATTTATTTAATTGATCCCACTTCTTCTATTAATTAAATAAATCTTTATTTATTTAATTAATTCGTTAAGCTTTTCTACCCATGACACATGTCATTCATCTCTTAATTCATACACTACCTACCCTTTCATTATTTTATTATTTTCTTTACCTACCCTCTAATCATAGCCGACCTCCTTTTACACCTCTCAATCTTATCCCTCCATTTCTTATGGTGTCTTTTATATAAGGAGATGCTTCCTTCATTATCAAACCCTAATTAACTACTTGATCAATTGACTACTTGACTACACTACGCTTTTCATATGAGATCCTACTTGCAACCACATTTCCATTCTTTGTTGAGCTCTTGTGCACATAAAATCTGAGAGCAAATATATCAAGCAAGATTAATGGAGATAGGAAGAATGGAGATCCAAACCCTATTGGACATGTGATGGTATAATCTTTTCAATTTCATTTGATTTGCATTGTCTTAGGTAATCTTCATATGTTATGGTGGATCTTTGTTGTTGTTAGGCTAGGGTTTTGTGGTTGAATTCATTTAGCCTTTCAATATTATTGTTATCCATTTTCACCATATACAATAATGACTGCGAGTGCTTTATTTGGCTTAAGTCTGCAACAACGATCTTGTAGCTCACTTTTGATGTTCTTTCTCTATGTATCATATTGATGTCTTCACAAAACTTCAAGCAAACTTTGCACCTCAACTTTGAGAGTGAATGTATTATGACTGTATTCCTCATTTGAGTGTCAAAAATACTGTCAATAATAAGGGAGATTATTCTTGTGAACGATCTCATGACTGTGACAACCATTTATAAATTGTTTCTCTACCTTATCTGCTTTGGACTAAGTTATCTTCCACTATGATACTACCATCATAACCCTTCTTCTATCTTTTAGGACTATGAATCTCATGACTAGAACAAGTCTCTTTGCGAAAATACTTTTGGATTTGACCCTGGAATCTCTTTAAATTCCGAGAAAATTGCACTATACTCAGGCTCTTGATGAAGCTAACTATAACATAGGTGTTTGATGGACAATGACCTTGATGTTGCTAAAGATTATGACTATAAAAAGTCATACTTTCTTAACGACTGTCCTATGACTGTAAATGGTTATAAAAAAATATGAATGACCATCCTATAATGAAGTCCTTATATGATAAATTACCATTTGCAACTGATGATAATGCTTTAAGTGCATGCTCTTGACATGGTTGTCTTTTGGTATACACTGTCCTTTAAAAGACTAGATACTAACTATTTTGTCCATTCAAGCTGGCTACTGTTATTTTTTGAAGTCCTAAAGGGCATATTGATGTGCTTATCTCATAACTCTTATTTGCTTCTGTAGTCACATAAATCTGTCCACTTAATTAAATGAATATTTAGTATTTATTTGATTATTTAACCATCAATTAATAATTAATTAAATTAATATTTAATTAATTCATCTTAACCCTCTTCTCCTATTAATTAAATAAATTATTCAATTTATTTGATTTAATTCACTTAACCAAATTCAGACCATTAATTAAATAAATAAATCATATTTATTTAATTAAATATTCTCTCACATTTAAATAAATTAATATTTATTTAAATCCCCCAAAATCCCACCTCTCACATTTAAATAAATTAACATTTATTTAAATCACCTTTATCCTCTACCCACTTGCATTTTCCTACAAATGCAAGTTGCACAATTATTTTAAATAAATCATTTATTTAAATCACCTTTATCCTCCACCCACTTGTATTTTCCTACAAATGCAAGTTGCACAATTATTTTAAATAATTCATTTATTTAAATCACCTTTATCCTCCACCCACTTGTATTTTCCTACAAAGCAAGTTGCACAACTATTTTAAATAAATTATTTATTTAAAATCCTATTTATCCTCACCCACTTGAAACCTTTAATGGTTTCCCTTAAAGTCTTCAAACTTGATGGCTTCCTTCTAGAGTCTTCTCAAACCTTTAATGGTTTCCCTTAAAGTCTTCAAACTTGATGGCTTTAAAGTCTTCAGACTTTAATGGTTTTCCTTAAAGTCTTCAAGCCTTTAATGGTTTTCCTCAAAGTCTTCAAGCATTTTAATGCTTTATCTTCCTTTTTCTCATTTAAATAAATTAATATTTATTTGAATATTTACCCAAATGCAAATTACACCATTTAATTGAAATAAATGATTTTATTTTAATTGAAAATACCAAAATTTATCCCACTTGCATTTTCCTACAAAATCCACTTGCATGCCTAAACCCCTTCTAGATTCTTCTAAACCCTTCCTAATTAACCTAATCCATCCCCTAAATATTGTCACATTCCTAAGCAAATTGGAGTCACTTCTCAAAACCCTCAAAGTCTTTGAAAAGCAATTAATGATTTGTGTGTTCAACAAATTAGCTTCTAAAGTCTTCCAAACCACTTATGGCTCTTACATGACCATTAATGGTTAATTCCACTTGCACCCATGGTTAAGGACTTTGACCCCTAACTTAACCCTCATGTAACCCATGTGTCTCTTCAAAGCATTTATTTCTTTGACTAGGGTAACCATCATGTCCCCTCAAGCATTTAATGCTCCTTATCTCTCCTCTCAAGCCTCCTCATGGTGACACTTGTCAACATGAGATTGGGTTGAAAGTCTCACATGGATTGAATATCTTTCAATCCTAACCCTTGTTAAGATTACTCAATCTTAACCCTTCATTTCCCCATTTCTTCTATAAATAGAACCCTTCTCCTCAAGCAAAAAGGAAGCATTAGAGTATTGTTATTATACTGGCATTAGCATAGAGCTTTCTCATAGCATCACTATCTACACTTGCATAGCATTTGCTTATCATATTCAACCATCTTGAATCTCCATATGGCATCCATGGCTAGTGCTAAAAGCTGAGAGCTACACTCATTTGGGACTTGGAGAGGAGAGGAACAAGGGAGGAGCAACTATGAGCATCTTGATTAGCTATTTTATTCTATGTTTATATGCTTTCTATTTCATGGTTAATATCTCTCTTGATATGCCTGTTTAGGATAATCTTTTGTTGCTAACACTAATGTTTGTTTCTTGTGCTCTTGTGTGTGTTGCCATCAAACAGATTTTCTAATCCTTTTTGCAGAGCATCAACTTCTATGTATCTTTTATAGTACTAAACTCCTTTGACTCTCAAAATGCTAATAGTCTCATCATTAGTTCACTGTCTATCCCTCTTTATGGTGCATGCATTGTGTTTGTCAAACAACACCATGATTGTCATTTGACTGAAAATATTGCATTGTGATAGTGTGCTTTTAAGCTTTTCACTATCTTGAAACTGAGAATGTGATCTATCCTTGTAAGTGTCTGTTTTCATGATTGTTACACTTCTTTGACTATTCCAGGTTATGATTGAGTTTTCATATCATGCTTGGGTGCTCAAGGGGGCTTAATGACTAGTTCTTTGTAGGACTGTAATTGCTTCTAGAAGACTGCATTAATATTAATAACTATCTCCTGATTGATCATCATACTCTTGATTTCTTGGAGATACATTATCCATAAGCCATTATTTTATTTCTTTATTGCCTTAATAAATGTAGTCTCACTTGACCTGAAACCTCACTATTTTAGATAGAAGATGTAGCATTGTAAATTGTACACCCTTAATTGGGTGATACAATTCCACGCTTAGGTTATCACCCGCCTTAGTGTATTTGCATATTGCATTTAAAAATTTCCTTTAAGCATTTAATTAATTAATTAAATTAAATCTAAAGTCTTTTTTAATCCCTCTACACATCATCAAATTGGGCCTTATACCCTAAGTGTGCCCCTTTTTATTTTATTCTTCCAATTAATTATTTCATCAAATACCCTAATTATGTCCTATTTCGACCTTTAAGGCCCAATTTTGCATATCTAGACATCATAAATTCCCATATACTCTTGGAATTTTCTCTAAAATCACAATATCTTGCTTCCTAAAAAATTTGGCGAAAAGTTGGTCGAATCGTGTGTTTAGACCAGGTAGCTACCTACTCGGTCCCGACTTTTTCTCCCCGAATTTCGAGAGAATGTTTTGGTGGTATTTTAATATAAAAATCCAAGAGAATGGCATGAAATATTATTTCTAGGTTGGCCTATGACTCGAAACAAAGTTAGGGTTTCATAAATATAGCCTTTCCTTTCCTCATTTGAAGGATTAGATCTACAAGCAATTGAAGGAGACTATTATGAAATGAAAGTGTAGGTTATGTGGAGTCTACAATCAACAAATCAAGCATTCATCAAGCCTTCATCAATAATTTTCAACATCAATTAGGAGCTTTGAAGACATTGAAGAATAATAAGAGATCACCGACTGTTGATTGGCTTGTACCTCTCCCTTAGGGTTTGGTATGGTTTCATGTTATTTTCTTGCCTTTGTATGAGCCTCATAACATTCATTTTCAGATTTACATTCATTCTTTAGATCCATTATTGTATTTGTGATTTGAAGCATTTATATTTACATTTACACTCATTTAGGGTTTACTCTCCAAAGGGTAGGGTAGAACTCTAGATCTACTTTCTTGTTCATTTAGGATCTTGCATACACATAAGATTATTGTACACACATTTTCAATACATTATCGGCTATTTGTAGAGGTGGAAATCACCAAAACAAGGGGTTTGACTAAGGCAAAACCCTATATAGCCACCTAGACACCCTTTTTCAAGTTGCAGGCGTAGGTGCAGGAACCCAACACATGCACGACTTTCGGGACTTACAGAACACACAGATACAGATCCACCTCAAAATTTGACCTCAATCTTTAGGGACTAGGGAGTGGCGCCCTAGTCCTCCTAGGACGAGGGCATCGAGCCTTGGTCCTCTGTGTTTTTCAACATTTTTTTGGTAGTTCTATATTTCAGGTCTTCAAAATCCCAGATCCAACAATTTCAGCCTCCTGCAATATCAGGGAGAAAGGCACCCAACACCTCGGTCCTGCCCAGTCAGCTCCAAATTTTAGGCACATGTGCACATATGGATTCCCCTCCCTGCTTTGTGTTTAGTTTATCAGTTTCCATTCAATCTGATACTGTATTTTTAGTTTATGTTGGCTTCATTGTTCATCTCCTAGCATAGTTGATCATTGCATAGTATTTTGTACACCTCCTCTTTATTACAACAAAGGAATAAAAACCCTAAGAGATATTCTTTGACTTTCTCTCCTCTACAAGAAGTAGTCAAAGTGAGATATCTCCCTAGGCTCTTTTGTATTCCAATGTGTGTACATGAGAGTGGAATTAGGTCTTAGCCACTTGGTTCCATTTTTATGCATCACATAAGATAAGATCATTGTACATTTGTGGTTTACATATTGTGTCGAATGCCACCTTGCTCCCCCTATCATTGTTTCTCTTTATCACTATTAACCTTGACTAGATGCTTAGACTATCATTGATCATATTTCTTTGTGAAGACTTGATCATCTTAAGTTGACTATGACTGGATTTCAATGAAAACTCTGCCCCTTTTGCTATATGATCTGAAAATATTGGTCTTACAACATGCTTTTGACTTAGATCTTTGTTCACAGCTTCTTTAACGATTTTTCTTGACTGGGACTACTATGATGATTGCGATGCCTTAATGCATTTCTTGGACTGTGTATTCACTGTTCACTCTTACTATGGTATTTTGTCCTTTGAAAGTAGATTATTCTTTGTATTCATAAAACTCAGTCAACTCTTTCTTTGTTTTCATATTTTCACTGTCTTACCTTGTAAAGTTCTTTGTGACATAGTAAACACTCTGTCATACTAACCCGAATTTTCTCTTTATTCTCTTATGACTATAAATAGAGATATTTTACCATACACCACTATACTTGGAGAGTGCATAAACTATCTTTACATGCTACTATAAATTTAAGAATATCACACCATTGTTTTGGATATACTGTTTTTGATAGACTACAACAATGATTATAACTCTTTGTTGCTGCTCCTAGACTGAACTCAGACTTTTGACAATAAAATTCATTGTTCTTTCACTATTCTGAGACGGATCATAAGCTTCATGATAGCTAATAATATCTTGCTATTATGATGCATAAGCTATGATAACTATATTATTGTCTATCAAAACATTGCCCATTGTCTTTATTATTGTCATTATCACTGTAACTTTGATCTGCTTTTGTTGATTGTACCCTTTCATAATAGTCACCAAGGTAATGGACTATTAGGACTGCTAAACTTAAGGCTTGTGATTGTGAGTATTCATTGAATGACTTTCTTTATGTCAGTATGGTTCCATCAAGCACAAACTTGTTATCTACAATAGTGACCTGATTGGCTCACTGTTGTGGATGATGAGTTCCTACTTTATGTAGCCACAGTGACATAAAAGCATGTTGGGCTCAACCCTTGTGGGAGCCTCATTTACTCCACATACTGTAATCAGATAAATCAAAACAACAACATGATTTTATGTATACGAGCACAATGAGTAAACATGTTAGATAAAAATAAGCATATGATAAGTGTTCTTGACGACTCTCCCATTTCTTGGGCATTTATGATATGCTAGATTTTTGAATGCACATGAGAGGATCAAAATTTATGTTTATAGATGTATGTGCATGTGTTGAATGGTGGCTCTTCATTTCTCTAACAACACTCTCTCTCTTAGATGCAAGCAACTAGGAGCGGCAAGGGAGCAACATTTTGGAGGTTTGGACAAGCGAAAAAGACTGAAGTTGATATAGAATAGACAACTGGGATTTGTCATTCAAGAAATGACGGGTCCCCTTTCCTTATATGCACATTCTCTTTCTTTCATTGTATCTATAAATGTATAGTTTTTTCCATTATATGAATTCAAATAGTTATTTCCATGATTTGTGTGGAACACCATACATTTATCCTATCAATAAAACTATATTTTGAAAAGATTGTGCATTCTCTTATGTCATATGCATCTGCATAATGCAATGTAGTAGTATAGTTTTTCTTATATTTCTTTATGCATATGAATGTGACATAGCAGAGTTAAAATGTACCTTGTTCTTATTTGCAAAACATCAAATAGCTCTACCCGATTAAGCTATTAGCAAAATTAGGTAACACTACCCATACCAATGAAATCTATAAACCATTATCTCGTTTGCCTTGATGGGGGCCAAACTACTAGATCTTATCACCTTTTGTGAGGGCCAATCCACTCTATATAAAATTTCCCTATCATATGGCTATCTAGTATAACTTGTTACCCATACCAACAAAATCTATTTATCTATTTATCATTATTTGTTACCTCAATGCCTGTCATATCATATTATTCACTTTTTCATCTAACATGTTTGTGTGCAGCCAACATTGTTTTGATCGAACAACCCAACAACATCTTTTTAAAGATTCGAGACTCTTCCCTAGGGGCATCTCTACACAGGTATATGATTCTGCTTTCCCTTCAAATCTCAGTAATCTCTACTTTAGCTTACATCTCAATAATAATAATATGCTTGCTAAAGTGGGGGTAAAATTTAGTGTCGTAAATTACACCCCTTGTAATTCTATGCTACCTAAGAACCTCCGCTTTACATCTATTAGAGATCTTCTTGATTGCCTTGTCCTTTTGTCCATCTCATTTTCCCTGTTAGCCTCTACCTTGTCTTTTTCCTAACCCTACTGACTATTTTACTTGTAGACACTAGCACATCGTAGGGACATTCGCACGTTGCACTAGTGTCTCATGAATTTGATAGTCTGAAGGTGGTTGTTTGAGTGTTACGCCTGCACCTGAAAGATGTTCATAATTCCTCTGTGTGCATCCACCAACATCGACCTTTGTCCCAACATACATATCTTCCCTCTTGGAGCCCATTTTTTTAATCTCTCTAATCACTCATTCAATCTCTCTAGTTATTCATTTGATTGCTCTACTTGCTGCTCTAACTTTCTTCTTGCATCTATGCTTGTTTGGAAGTGTGAGACATGGACCAACTCTGATACAATGTGAGATTTTGCCAAGATCTAGAGGCAATGGAAAGCACAAATAAGAGAGAACAAAATAGATGATAGGAATAAACTGTATTCTATCAAGATAAAAATATGATCAACCAGATCATTACAAGATGTTGATTGATTGCCCGTACAAACAATGTATATGAGCCTCTTTATATAGGCAAGGCTTATGGATATGTGAGCACACAAACATGACATGTGGCTCAATAAGAAACAAGGGTAGGTAGGAAATAGGTGTGGGTAGGTAGGAGAAATAATATAATAGTCCACATGAGGTGGATCACCCACTGAATGTGAAGTGTAACAACAAGATCACACCATAAAAGGTGGAAATTCTCCTACACACACTATCCCAATGTGGCACAAACACCCAAGTGTCTCATACCCAAACTACTATGAAATGTATTTCCTAAGTAAACTTAAGTAAGGTGTAATAATATCCAAGATGAATAATTATTTACACCAACACCCCCCCTTAAGTGCAACTTAGGGGAATGCACTTGAGTCTACAATGCAACTAAGCAATGCAAGATGGGTCCCGGCTATGAGGCCATGTTAGGTACCCATGTACAAATGCAAATGCAATCTCCCATAAAGCGAGGAAAGAGAGAAAAACCCAATGGGAAAAAACCTCTCCCAAAAGAGAGATGATGAAAGCACACAATGCTCTCAATCATGAATGAGAAGAACAAAACTGTGTCCCCCCCATAAAAGAGAAGAAGAGACCATGAAGCCCCCCCTCAATGTCAAATCTCCTGCAAGGATGGTCCAAGATGTTTGATCAAAATACCTCCCCATAAGGAAGAAAGAGAGCCAATGTTGCACCAATAATGTCAAAGTGTGACAAAACCAGGTACCAAGTAGATGACGATGAATCACTCACTGCAACAAAAAGAAGATCAGGAATGGAGGCAACCTGCTGTGAGCATCATCTGGATACTCAGAAATAACAGAAATACCGGTACAATCAAAGTCTCATGGGAGTCATGCACAAATGTGTACAATCTAAGTCTCAACTGGAGTCATGCACCAAGTCTCACAAGATATTCCTAATCTATGTGTAGAAGAGGATTACATCAAATAGTCATCAAAGACAAGATACAAAAAGGTGTGGCACTTTATGAGAGTGTGAGTACAAAATTGCTCAAGCAAGAGCATACATCATGATAAAATATTCAAATGTGGAAACATGAAAATGATGCCACCAACAAAGAAGCTCTGTAGAATACTGCAGATGAAGATGCCTTCAAATGGAATTTCACCAAGAGATATAAATGAACAACTAACCCCCCATAAAAAGATCATGTTGGCGCTTCCAAATAATGGCAAAGTGGACTTCTGATTTCAACTTTACAACTTCTCAAAATGAGATATAAGAGACTTCAACAAATACTAATAGTGATCTAAACTGAGATTCAAGCGAAATACAAGTACCAAATAGGCCAAAAATAACCAAATACTGAAAGTACAATTTCTATTAACAATCATTGCAAACAAATGGCAGATTATGAAAGTAGACAAAAAATTATGCACTCTAAAAAAAACGGCACCTGAAAAAGGAGTCCATATGAGCCCAAATGAAGCCTCCAAAGTTGTGTAAATCAGGATTTCACGATTTTCGAAAAACCTGTATCCGAAAATCAGAAAAATCTTGCACCATTGTATATATCACGAAATTCTACCCCAAAACAAAAAACAATTGCTCGAAAAAAGGAGTCCGGATGAGTGAGATATCGCTATTTGAAAATTGCCTGCAAAATTATAATTTTTGGAAAATTTCCGCCGCGGCTTCAAACTTCAAATGCTTCTAGATTTGGCCTCCGAAGTCCGATTTGGATGAAACAAAAGACATAATTGAGTTTCTTGGACCTCCTTAATCCAATGGTAACCTCAGATTTGACCTAACAAGCTCCAATAAAAACCTACAATAGAAAACTCCCAAATGCAAACCCCAAATAGCATCAAATTTCTCTCAATTGGCAAACCAATGACACTCTAAGTGCTCTGATACCATGTGAGACATGGACCAGCTCTGATACCATGTGAGACATTGACCAACTCTGATACCATGTGAGATTTTGCCAAGATCTAGAGGCAATGGAAAGCACAAATAAGAGAGAACAAAATAGATGATAGGAATAAACTGTATTCTATCAAGATGAAAATATGATCAACTGGATCATTACAAGATGTTGATTGATTGCCCGTACAAACAATGTAGATGAGCCTCTTTATATAGGCAAGGCTTATGGATACGTGAGCACACAAACATGACATGTGGCTCAATAAGAAACAAGGGTAGGTAGCAAATAGGTGTGGGTAGGTAGGAGAAATAATATAATAGTCCACATGAGGTGGATCACCCATTGAATGTGGAGTTTAACAACAAGATCACACCATAAAAGGTGGAAATTATCCTACACACACTATCCCAATGTGGCACAAACACCCAAGTGTCTCATACGCAAACTACTATAAAATGCATTTCCTAAGTAAACTTAAGTAAGGTGTAATAATATCCAAGATGAATAATTATTTACACCAACAGGAAGCTCTCTTTCATTCCATACTTGGATCTCCCACATTGCTACCATTATCATGCTCTGAGGAAGATCAACTTATTCTTCTTCTTCATCCAACAAGCTTCTTGCTTTGGGTGTAGAACGAGAGTCTTCTCTTCCTTTCTCTTTGGTTATCTCCATAACATATTCATTAATATCTTTATTATTGTATCTTTTATCTATTATTTCAATTTTCTTTATATCTATCTATCTTGGTTGTCTGTGGAGGCGTAAACACCAAAATGGGTGTTTGACTATGGCAAGCCTTTAAAACACAACCAAAACCTCTTGTCTTTGTTTGCCTTATGTGCAAGTTGCTGAGTAGATTCAAGGAGCTATCTATAGACTTCAAGTGTGGACCGGTTGTAAGATTTCTTTCCCTTTCTCTTTTATCATTTCACAGATAGTCGTATTTACCTTTCACACTGTTATTTCCTTCTTTTCTATTATTTAGACATGTTTTCGTCACAGTTCATTTTTTGTACGGACTCTATGACTCTGTTTGTATAGGATGCCAACGTGTTGCGTTGTTGTCTAAGACCCGTGCGTGCATCCTCAGATAGAGTGTCATTGAGTTGCATCACCTCTATGACACGTTCAGTGTCATCTAAGGGGTACTTGACCGTCTTATACTTTGTATAGCATCCTGAGTGGAGAGGCTAAATAGTGAGTACCTGATTGGTGTTCACTCGCCTATTAGAGTGGTTCACTTTTTCCCCTCTACATGTTCAACAAAAGACTACACCATACACACCTCAAAATAATAGGGTTGCAAAAAGAATGAATTAAAATCCAATAGAAAGGTCTAAAATCATGTTGAGTGGCATGTAGTTAGGTTGATGCTTTTGGGTAGAGTTGTAAGTAGTGCTTGTTATTTGATCAATAGATCTCCTTGTTTGGTTCTTGTTGACAAAACACCTTATGAAGTGTGTACAAGTAATAAGTATTATGTTTCATATTTAAAGGAGTTTTGTTGTGAGGCCTATATTCACATGTTTTAGAATGAGTTATCTAAACTAGATCCAAAAGCTAAAAAAATCATCTTTGTAGGATATGAAAATGATATTAAAAGTTATATATAGGCTTATAGAGTCTTCTAACCTATAAATTATATTTTTTTTAGAGAGGTTATTTTCAAAGAGTTTAGAGATTTTTTAGGTCATGAATAACCAAAAGAAAAAGAGGAATAAAATAATGCATTTTGAGATTGAGGTCGAGGATTAGGAAGAGGCACATTTGGAATCACAACTTGATGGATCAAAGAATGAAGAGGAAGATTAGGATTTAGACAGGATGTGTAGGATGAGCATATAAAAAGAAAATAAAGCACCTTACTCCTACCGTAAGGAGGTCCAAGAGATAACAAAATATAGTTGACAGATATAGCCCTTTAGATTTTTGTTGAGTATTTTCTTTATGGGTATTGAAGATGAACCTAGATCTTTTAGGGAGGCTCTCTTTAGAGTGACATTCGTGATCTTGTTAGTTTGCTTGATGGAATACATACTAATGGTTGCAAGTGGTTGTATAAGAAACCATTTAGTGTATATGGCTAGTTAGAGTGGTACAAAGACAAAATAATGGTTTAGGGTTACTCTTAGAGAGTATAAGTTAATTTTAGAGAAATTTATCTCTTGTTGCTAAGCTAACTTTGATTAGATTCCTATTATCTATTGTCACAACTTGTTATTTGAGATTGAGCAAATGGACTTTAAGAATATTTTCTTGCATGGGGATCTTTAGGACAATATTTATATGCATCAATCTTATGATTTTGTTATGAAGGGGAAGGACATTTTATTTGTAGGTTGAAATGGATATATGTATGATTTGAAACATTCACCTAAGATGTGGTGCCACCAATTTTATGCTTTCACATTGAAATTGAGTTTTTTTAGTAGTGGGGAGGATCATTGCATTTATGTTAAAATGATTGATGATCATATTCTAATCATTATCTTGTATGCGGATGATATTTTATTTATTAGTAACAAAAATGTGATGATTATGGACTTCAAAACTCATCTTTATGAAATATTTGATTAGAAGGACTTTGGGGCTACAAAATATGTTCTTGGCAAGATACCCAAACAGTAAGCTTGTTTTGTTAACTTGTTGTGATCCACATTTCTTCATGTTTGAGAGTTATGTCCTACGATTTCGAAGGAGAGTATGTCTACACATGTTTCATACAAACATAATAGGGGATTGGTGGCTATGATAGGTTGGTGCCTACTTTATGTTGTAAGTGATTCATTTCTTTGTGAGGCTATATTTGGGCAACAAATCCAAGCAATTGTTCTCACCATAGTTTTTCTCATCTTGGGTTTCCACATATTTTTGGTGTTTAATTGCTGAATCATTAAGAAGATTGGATTAAGTTGCACTAATTTTTTATGATCTATTCTTAGAGATAAAATTTATGGTGATCAATATTTAATTGAATTGAAAATAGGCATATACCAATTCACTCCCCTCTAGGGATATAGGATTCCTTTCAATTGGTATCACAGCTAAGTGCCTTGGATAAATCTTAACAACTTGATGTAGATTTGGGATGGCACACTTAGTTGCTCAAGAAAGTTTGTTCTCAAATCGTGCTCCACATTTTGATGGATCTAATCATGGCTATTTGAGTGCAAGGATAGAATCCTACTTTAGGGCTCTAGGGTTTGAGGTTTGGCAATCTATTGTAGATGATATGAAATTTTTGAAAGTCCCCAAGCGACCAGGCTGGAAAGAAGGCTTGTGAAAATAGTGCCAAAGCAAAGAATGCTATTATATGTAGTTTGACTAACTATGAGTTTATAAAGGTTATGCACTACAAGAAAATGAAGTATGTGTGGGTCAAATTGCATACCATATATGAATGAAAAACTAAAGTCAAGGAAGAAAATCTTTAGACTTATATAGCTTAGTTTGAAGGTCGAAAGATGGAGAATGAAAACATTGATACATTTCTACACTAGGTTGATGAGTTAGTTAGTCCTATTAGAGGACTTGGTGAAGAACTAAAGGAAGTATTAATTATGAAGAAGATACTCATATCCCTACTACCATGATTTGATATGAAGGTGGCTACAATTGAATAAGTTAAAGATTTGAACAAGTTGACTATGGATGAGTTACATGGGTTCCCGAATTCTTATGAGATGAGATTTCACAATGACAAATCCTCAAGGAGGAGGCTTTCAAGGTGTCTGAGAAGCAAGATAAATTAGAGTTTGATGACAAAATTGATTTGAAAGAAGCAAGTTTTTTCATAAGATTATAGAGAGGTTCCAATTAGTATAAGGTGAGTTCTATTTCAAATGCTTTAATTGTGGTGAGATAGGACATGTTATGGCCAAGTGTCCATATAAAGATTCTAACAATAAAGGTCAAATAATGGGAAGAATCTTTAAATAAGAAGAAAAAATTAACAAGAATCAAAAAAATTTCTAGCAGGATAGTGGTTCATCTAATGAAGCAAAAGATTAAGGAACTTTTAGGAATGATGGTGAAAAGGCTCTATTCATGGTGATAAAGAATCTTGTTGCAATATTGGAATGAAGTCCAAAGATGATGATGAGGTTGATATTGTAGAAGAATTGCTTTGCATTGGCAAAGAGATAAAAAGACTAAAGAAGAGGATGATTGAAGAAGTCACGGCTAAAGTTTAATTAATTAAGAATATTGAGAAGGTAGAAAGAACAATCATTGGATTGGAGATTGGAATAGAAGAAGCAAAAAGAATTTAGGAATTTTCTATAGAGAAGTTGATAAATAGAGATAAGGACAATGAAAAATTGGAGGTGGAGATTGTGGCATTGAGAAAGGATCTTGACAAAGCAAATAATCAGTTGAAATTGAAATTTGGAAAGAGTACTAAGTTACTTGATTAGATAATTGGTAGCCAAAGATCATTGCACATCAAAAATGACATTTTTTTATAGAAGAAAAGAAGGGAAATATGACATAACAATTTATGAAGACAATAGTAGAGAATTAGAAAGAAAAGGGCTCCAAAATTTCAAAATCTTAACAATGTGTGACAAATAAAGAGAGTAGAAAAATGGATGATAGTTTCATTCAAGTACAAAACACAAGCACCAAGAGGACAATGATTCAATACTAGATTCAATAATTCATTTTCTGGTTATTATTTTAATTGCAATCATTTTGGTCATAAGGTTGTGGAATTGTAGGAAAGTTCTGATAAGAAGAAATAATTTTGTTAGTAGAAATGTGTTTTCTTTGTTATTTGATTTTATTATCGTTTATCATAAGTGCAACAACTTTGGAAACATTGCAAGAAATTGCAGAAGTAATTTTGTGAGTTCTTCTAAGGTGAAGATTAGAGGAAATAATGTAGTAAGTCAAGGCAAAGATTCTTGAAAGGTGTAGAAGAAAAAACTAGAAAAAAAATATTAAGTGTCTCTAGTAGCCTAGACTCTTCTTCATGCCTAGAAGGAGGAAATTTTTTGGATCACAGACTATAGATGTTCAAGTCATATGACTAGAGAAAAGAGTAAGTTCATGAATTTCAAGAAGTTTGGAGGAGATGTTACTCTTGGTAACAATTCTATTGTAGGATTCCCAGTAAGGGTACTTTGAGTCTTGATGGTAGTAAGACAAGAACCTACAATTCTTTGTATGTAGAAGGTTTTAAACAAAATCTTTTGAGTGTTAGTTAGATGTGTGACAATGGATATAGTCTTTCATTTAGTGCATAATGTTGTGAAATAAGGAAGAATGATACCAAAAAACTGGTCATGGAAGAAAGCAAGACCGATAGTGATGTATATCATTTGAGCAATGTAATTAGACAAAATTTCTTTGTTATACAAAGAGAAGAGATTTGGTTGTGGAACATAAGATTAGGACATATTAATTTTGATGGTCTTGTGGGAATAAGATCAAAGGGAATGGTAAGAAACATGCCTAAGTTCATAAAACCTCTATCTACCAGTTGCAAACCATGCCATGAGGGAAAAAAAGACAAAGACTAGCTTTCCTAGTAAGGTGTATGCTACCACAAAGCCATTGGAATTGATTCATGATGATCTTACTGGACCCATGAGAACAAAGAGGTTACAAGGTGACACGCATTTTATTATGATTACTAATGATTATTCTAGAATGTCTTGGATTGGGTTTTTAAGAAAAATCAGATACTTTTGAGAAGGTTAAGGCCTTTAAGGATTTGGTAAAAAATGAAATTGCTAGAACAATGAAATGTTTGAGAGCAGATGGAGGCAGAGGGTTTACTTCTGACAGATATGAAGAATATTGTGCAAAGAATGGGATCTGGCGACAATACTTTGCTCCTAGGACTCCTCAGCAAAATAGAGTGGTGGAAAGGAAGAACCAGATTATCAGGAGATGGAAAAAGCCATGTTGAAGAAGACATAATTACCAAATATGTATTGGACAAAATATTGTCAGACAACAATACACATTTTGAATAAAGCTCAAATCAGGCTAAGGATCACAAAGACACCATATGAGTTATGGAATGGGAGCCTAACATTAGTCAGACATTTTAAGATATTTGGAAGCAAATGCTACATCAAAAGAGATGAAGAAAATTTGGGTAAGTTTGATTCTAGATCTGATGAAGGTATTTTTCTTGGTTATTTTATGATAAGAAAATCATATAGATGTTATAATAATATATTGAAGAGATTAGTGGAAAGTGTGAATGTGAGTATTGATGAGAAAATGCACTCACCCGAGGTTTCAAAAAAAAGATGACAAGATTGAACTAGTCCACAAAAGTGAAGAAGACTCTGGAAGCGAATAAGAGATTACAAGTACTAAAACTTCGACAAAGTATGTGTAGAAGAACCATTCTGAATATTAGATTATAGGAGATAAACATAGTACTTTATAGATCTAAAGAAGAATAGAGAAATCAAGTGAACAAGTGCAGTTCACTACTATCGAAGATTAAGACAAATAGTTATCTTGGATTAGGAAAAATGGTGCATGGGAGCTAGTTCCAAATCCTAAAGACAAAAATGTTACTGGTACCAAGTTTGTCTTTAGAGATAATTTGAATGAAAAAGGAAAGGTGATTCATAATAAGGCCAAACTTATATGCAAAATTTATGTTCAAGTTGAAGGTGTGGATTTTGAGGAGACATTTGCTCGTGTGGCTAGACTAGAGGCTCACAAAATATTTTTGGCACTGTCAACATTTAAGAAATTCAAATTTCATCAAATGGATGTTAAATCTGCATTTTTGAATAGAAAGTTAGAGGAAGAAGTCTATATTGAACATCGTAAATAGTTTCAATGCTCAGACAAACTAGAGTTTATGTCTAGATTGAAGAAGGTTTTGTATGGATTCAAGCAAGATCTAAGAGCTTGGTATTCTAGATTGGATATGTATTTTCAACAAGGTTTTTCGGAGAGTGTGGGCAGATGGAAATTTTTATATAAAATCATATGGTCATCGGTTGTTGATTGTTGTGGTTTATGTTGATGACATTATCTTTGGAGGAAGCAATATCATCTGTAAGGAGTTCTAAGATGCAATGAAGAAGGAATTTGAGATGTCAAATCCTAACGAGTTTTCATTCTTTCTTGGTTTACAAATTTCTCAGTTAGAAAAAAGTACATCCATTTCTCAAACCAAGTACATTAAGGAGGTGTTGAGAAAGTTCAAGATGAAAGAGTGGAAAGTAGTAGGTACACCTATGGTTATAAGGTGTAAGTTGAGTAAGGATGATGATTCTAATTTGTCAAATAAGACTCCTCTTGGGATGAGGTTGTGCCTCTTACTGCTATTGAGGCCTCTGTTGGCCCCCTAGATGCTATTAGTGTGGCTGCCTCTGGCCTTGAGGCTTCTTCTCCTGTTTCTCTTGTTCTATAGAAACGATTCGCAATTGGTTAGTCTATTCCTGATGTTGTTCTGTAGCAACAGTCTGCTCTAGTTGTGGATAGAAACTCTGAGGGGATTTCCCTGCTAGATCCTTCTGCAACGATGTTCCTAATAATAGTATTGTCTAAACTGTTGTTTTTCGTAGGTGAAAAAGTAAGTCTACCCCCCCTCCTCCCCCCCAAACTCTTACGTTTCAAGTTTTGGGTGTTTCTCCCCACTCTTGAGTTGGGATCTTAGCTTTTATTCTTGTGTTGTTGCTAGTTTGGTAGGCCTTTAATAGTGGTCTTTTGACTTGTTGTTAATGGCTTGTTCGACCTAGTCTTGTATACCATCAACACCCTTGTTTTGTTGCCTTTCTTTTTGCCGCCTATAGGTTGTTTGTATACAGGGCTAGCACCCTTGTTTTGTTGATTATTTTAATAAAAAAATATAAGGTCGCTCACTTTTAAAGAAATTAAATTTACTTCTCATGTTAAAGAGAGTTTCCCCCCATAGACATTACTTAATATTATCAAGGAGTTCAACCAATATTAGCAAAGGAATGGACTTGTAAATATCTTTGTTATACATATTAATTATTGCATTAAAAAAAACTATCTTGATTGTTGCCCTTTCTCTTAATCTTTGTCATTGTTTATTAGAATTACTTCATTCTTCATTACATAATAAACTTGGGTGATTAATACCAATCTATATATGTCTTCGTCTTGGCCGGCCAAGAGTAATCATTTAATTTAGATCCAATATAGATATACTCGACCATCATAGATAAGGTTGAGTTTATCCTCCTCCATACATTTAGACATGCAATACTCCTCTATTTAAACACTAATGCATGGAGGTCGACCAACATGCTTGAGCAATGATTAGTGGCCTTTGGCCTTTTTCTTCATGTGATTTCTCTCATAAAAAAAGTACTCTTCTCACCTTTGACATCAATGACAATCTTGTCCATAAATCTTTGATATCAATGACAATATTCCTAACACACATATTGTCAACTTAATAGTTTCCCTATCTTTAGATTAACTTAGAGGGCTCAAGAGAGTTTATGAACAACTCAGTTCATAATGAATTTGCTCATGCTACTAGATCCATTTGGTGAAATTTGAATTGTAGTAAACCTCTTTCTCTAATAAGATTATTCTCTAAAAAAAGTGTGGTCCTCTAAGAGTTCAAATTTTCAAAAACATTTTGGGTAATAAGGGGATCTCTCTTTGGACCATGTTATGGATAAATATTTGCCATGTAGAGAATCTTTAGAGAACACATGCAATAAATGAAAACTCCATTAGAGAACACATGTAATAACTTTGGACCATGTTATGGATAAATATTTACCCTGTAGAAAATCTTTAGAGAAATTTGGTGTTGGAAATAAGCCACACCCGGATTGACGATGGACTGGTCCAAGAGGGGCCAGTAGCTCAGTGGTAGAGCACTCCAGCAGCATATGGAAGGTCCTAGGTTCGAGTCCTAGCTGGTCCATGTCTCAACATGGTATCAGAGCCAGGTCCAGGCTAGGAGCCCCAAGCACACGAGAGGTATGGCTTAAGGGGGGGTGTTGGTGTTGGAAATAAGCCACACCCAGACCGACGATGGACTGGTCCAAGAGGGGCCAGTAGCTCAGTGGTAGAGCACTCCAACAGCTTATGGAAGGTCCTAGGTTCGAGTCCTAGTTGGTCCATGTCTCAACAAAGAACACATGCAATAATTGAAAACTCCATTAGAGAACACATGCAATAACTGAAAACTCCATTGGGAACTCTTCTATTGTGTTGAAAGATTGCAATGTTGATGACAAGTGGACAAGAGAGCATTGGGCTATGGGGTGCAAATTCTTAAATGTTTCTACTAAGTATATACACTCATTGATTTCTTACACTACTAATATTTCTGGTAAATTTAAACCTTGAGGGTTCTACCAATTTCATTAACCATTAGACTGCGAGATTTAAGCTTATTTGGACCTCTTGTTCTGAACTCAATTTTTTTCTTTAGATAGTTTCTACTTAACTCAAAAGATAACTTTCTAGTACAAAAAAAGTGTCTTGTATGTGATGAAAATGAGTATTTGGTTAATTTAACCTTTCACTTTCCTTATGCTTAATTGTTTGGAAATAATTTTTTACATGTTTGGGTTTGTCAATCCAAGAAAATTATCAAATCATAGGAATTTTTCGTTGTTCTATATCTTGTAGTGTTAAGCTTTCCAAATTTTCTTCTAAAATATGATTAGTTTTCTCAATTGACTCTTTAGTTTTTACAACTTACAATAAATAAAGAATTCTTTGAAGGCAATAAATTGGATCTCACTAGCTTCTTTAGAAAAGAATCATTATCATTTACTTCCTTTTAAGATAATATGTAGTTCAATAAAAGGCCAATGAAGTCTAAAAAATTGTAGCAAGTGGTTTAGGCTTAGGTTAGCTCCCAAGTGGTGTTCAAGTGAAGGAAATAAATTTTTATATGGTGAAGATGAGTGACCAAAAGAATATTTCTAATGTTATTGAAATTCCCAAGAAGGTTGTACTTGACATGGGTCAACAAATTGTTTTGCAAGTGAGTGAGAAGATGAGGCCTACACTCCTCACCCAACTTTTCCTATTAGCATCTTTTCAAATTGGTGGCTTACAAAGTAAATGGTGTTCAAATTGACAACTAGAAGAGATCAAGTTCAATGGGTATTGAACATGCTAGATAAAATACAAAAAAATGTATAAGAGAGGCAGAAGAAATCAGGAATATTACTTCTAGATGTAATATTTTTTTGTTAAGATTTTTTTTGTTGTTGTTGTTGTTGTTGTTGTTGTTGTTATGTTATGTTATTCATGTTGTAGTTCTATAGACTAATTAGTGTTTATACTTCAACAATGTAGTTCTCATGGGCATTTTTTAACACTATACTATTTTGATGTGATGCTCTTTTAGAGCTTACATTTTATTATTCTTTGTTTCAATTGCTTAAAGGAAGCACATTTGTAAACTTATTTTCCATTATGAAAAATTGATAAAGAGGATGATAATAAAGTCGAAGAAGAAATTTTAGTGAGCATCCATTGTATTGAATCATAATTGATTGATAATTATCTTCTAAAGATGTTCTCGAGGATGAATAAAAAATAGTCATTTTTAGTATAACAAAAGAAGCTTTAATTTTTTATGGCTTTGTAGGTTTTTATCAAGTTTTATAGGAGGTGTTGGATAATAAAGTTATGTACTACATTTTTTAGGTCTTCTTATCAGAAACCAAATAAAAAACACATTTTAAAACCTTGGTTGATTTTAGATTTATTTTGTTTTGTAATATTATTCATAAAGATTAATTGAAATGTTATTGTTATTGGAAAAGAATCTCAACTTTAACATCTTAATATTGTAATTAGTTGTATTTATTTATTATTTTGTCTTCACATAAGAAAGAGGGCATCCCACTTTGAGGTGGTACTTTTGGCTACATGTCAACGATCCCAAAATGTTGTAAGAAGTTGTAAGAGCATCTAATGTCATCATGATGTATAAGAGTGTCTTATGGTATTGTAAAATGAGAGTTGTTCATGTCAAATTTTATGATGAGTAAGAGCATAATTATGGAAGAATTGCATTAAAATATTGATCAACATTATGGCAATGCATAATGTATGTGATAAAACATCTTTGAATGGATAATAGAGCCAAATTGGGGCAGCTAAGTTAGGTGGTCATATATGAGATGTTATGACAAAGTTTACAAAATAATTCAATATTAGCATGAAAGACCAAGACAAAAAGGGCATTGGAATTTAAGCTATGTAAGTTTAGCCACCATTCTTCATTTTGGGGTGGCACGTGATTTTTCAAGACTATTGGATGGATTCTTGTTTGCACTTCATCTATGTATTAGATGCTAGAAATAGAGGTTTTTTAGTGAGTTTTGTAAGTGTAATCACATAAATTTGTCCATTTAATTAAATGAATGTTTATTATTTATTTGATTAATAAATCCACTAGCCAATAGTTAATTAAATTAACATTTAATTAATTCACCTTCAATCATTCTCCTATTAATTAAATAAATTATTCAATTTATTTCAATTAATTAATTAAACCAAATTCACAATCAATTAAATGAATAAATCTTATTTATTTAATTTAATCCCCTTTCCTCTTTTAAATAAATAATTAAAACATTTATTTAAATCATTAAATCCGCCGCTCCCCTCCCCTCCGTCCCTCCCTCTTGCATTCTCCTACAAATGCAAGTTGCAACTACTATTGAAATAAATTAATTTTATTTTAATTTAAATCCTATTTTCCCTCATCCACCAAACCCAATTGCAATCCTAAATCCCCTTCTAGAACCTTCTAACACTTTCTAATTATTTTTTATTAGCCTAATCCATCCCCTAATTATTGTCACATTCCTAAGCAACTTGAAGTCACTTCTCAAAGCCCTCAAAGTCTTTGAAAAACATTTAATGCTTTATGTGTTCAACAAGCTAACCCCTAAAATCTTCCAAACCACTAATGGCTCTTACATGACCATTAAAGGCTCTTACATAACCATTTATGGTTAAATCCACTTGCCCCCAATGGTTAGCCCCCAATGGTTAGAGACTTTCCCTCTAACTCAACCCTCATTTAACCCATGGGTCTCTTCAAGCATTTATTGCTTTGACCATGGTTATCCTCACTAACTCTTGCACAAGAGTTTATCCATTGGATAAAAACATTATTTATTGGATAATGGCTTTATTCTTTCAACTCAACATTAACCTTACCTCCCAAATTAACCCTCAAGTCATATCAAACATTTAATGCTTATTCCCTCCCCTCTCAACCCATCTCTTGTTGACATTTGTCATCCTGGGATTGAGTTGAAAGCCCTCACATAGATCATAAACCCGTCAATTTTGACCCTTGTTAAGATTACTCAATCTCAACCATCCATTGCTCCATTTTACCTATAAATAGAGCTCACATTCCTCATTTTCAAATTCTCAATCCTCAAGCACATCTATAATCCTGAAATCTTGTATGCACCTAATTTATAGTGAATTTTAGAGAGCATTTAACATAATCATCTATATTTGTCATTTTGGGTTAAAATTAATATTAGATAATTAGATAATATATCATTTTAGCTTGTTCACATTTGCATTCTCATAATCATCCATTTTACAATCTTGAACCTCCATAAGACATCCAGAATAGTGCAAAAAGCTACTGAGAGCTACACTCATTTGGGAACTTGGAGGGGAGAGGAACAAGGGAGGAGTAGCTACAAGCATGGTGGAGGGCATTTTGAGATGCCTTGTTGCATTTCTTAGAGTTATCAAGCTTTCTATTTTATGTGTTGTGTCTCTCTTGATATGCTTGCTTAGGATAATATTTGATTTGTGATTTCTAACACTAACACTTGGTTTGTTGCTTGTAGTTTTGTGTTTGTCTTGACAATATCCTAACAATTCATTTTGCAGAGCACCAGTAAATAATATTATGTTACAATAAGGTATGTCTTTATAAGATAAATCACTTTCAAATTTAGAGTAATATTGGTTTGTAATTTGCAATAGGGTTTTTTCTTGAAACGATTTTTACTATATTAGTAAATGCATTTGTGTTAATTTTTTTCTTGTAACTTTAAGATCAAGTTTATTCTACAAATTTACCTCCTCATAGATTAAGGTAGGAAGTATTTCTGCATTACTATTTCTTTTGATTTGGTATCATGATTAATAAAAGTTAATTATATTTTATGTTATTAATAGGTCTAAACATTGTAGCATTTATGTATAAGGATTTTTATATTGTAAATTTTTTTATGTTATTCTTGCTGTAGTTTTATAGACTAATTAGTGACTTTTATGTCTTCCATTTACGATGTGTATACCATTTTGATGTTAAGGACAAGGTTTTTTGGATTGATCTTAGTCTCAGTAAGAATGTTAATAAAAATCTTGTTGCAAAAAGATGGCAAGCACATCTTAAATGAAAACAAAAATATTTAAAATTACAAGTTTTGAATTAGAAATTCAAGATGAAACGTTTGAAAACAAAAATATTTAAAATTACAAGTTTTGAATTAGAAATTCAAGATGAAGCGTTTGATTGTAAATAGAGATCTATGGACTGTAATATCCAATCCAAACTAATTACAATGTCATAAGCTGTCTAGAAGTTAACTAGAAGTTAACTAGAATATACTGGAAAAAAAACTTCATTAAGGGTTTGCTAGGAAGATTCAATATTGTTGCATAATCCCACACTTATACTAAATAATAGTGGATTGTGTGGTTGGGTCGTTAGATTGAATTGCTGGGAAATTTCAAAATAATAATAATAATAAAGAATTGTGATCTACAACTTTCACTAATTGAAAAGTTGTAAGATTTGTAAGAATTGTTGTTCTCGAGGGACTGAAAATTGATCACAGAAGTATAATATCTCTTCATTGGCTTCCACAGAAATTTGTGCACTGGAAATTTATATTACAATTTAACAAATATTATCAAACCTGTAACGTGGTAAGAGGTAAGATTACAAATTGTAACTATTTAAATTTGGTGCTGACTTAAAGGGGCCAAAATCCCAGACCCTAGATTTAAATGATGACAAAAGTTAGTAGATTTTACCAAAGTGAATGATTGGCCATCCGATTGAGAAATGTCGAGATCAGTAAACATTTGGACAACAATCTCAATAGAGATGAAGGTTTGCAGGGTTATTTACTCTTGTCCATAATAAACTCCCTTAGAAGACATCAGACTTTATTTTCCAGCTACAAACATTTCCTTTTTTGTTACCGTGTTAATATGGTGCAGCTGACTCGTTATTTTCCACTTCTAATCTTTTCTCTCCTCTTTACCGGTAGTTTGGGCTCTTTTTGATGATAAATCTAAACATTTTACTCTTATCACCGTCTTTTGTCTTAAGCGTTTGATAAAATCCTTTAATTTGCCTCTCAACATTTTCTAGTTACTCTCATAACTTTAATCTTCATATATATATATATATATATTTCTATTTCTATTTCTATTTCTATTTCTGCCACTTTATAATTGCTCTCTCACACAGTTAACCTATGATATTTACATTTGTCTGTTCACTGTTCTTTAAAGTCTGTTACGCTTTCCTATTCTCTTTATTTTAAAACTCCCTTTTTCCTTGGTTCTTATTAATTTTTAAACTGCATTTGGTATAATAGATTAGAATAGACAATTCTTGACATCCACAGTGCAATAACCTATGGGGCAGTCGAGCCTGTCATGTTTGTTTTTTAAAGTACTGATCTACAGTAGAACCTGACATGTTTGTTTTTTAAAGTACTGATCTTCTTCTACTCAATGTTATGTTAACTCTTCCATTCTCTCAAATCTCAACCATCTCTTTGTTAAATAGATCTCGAAATAAAGTTGCTGCAACTCAATGTTATGTTAACTCTTCCATTTTCTCAAATCTCAACCATCTCTTTGTTAAATATTGCAGCAAAAATATTTGTGTAGTTGACTTAGATGTCATTGTAAGCTTTAAATTCTAAAATAAAGTGTTTTTCTATTTTTACTACACAAACTCTCTTTTCACATATCATTTTTTTTGCTTCTTCCATCTACTTGTTTGACACTGAAGACAATACGAATGAGTCCTCAACTGAGCTATGAAAATCTTAGCTCTCCAAAAGATATTGACTTCTCAATGTGTGTTGCTTACGGTCGGAAGTAAAATTAAATTAGACTAATGAACCTCCTCTTTTTTACTATTGAACCCTTTCTTTTTATAGTCAAGCTAATAATTTGCCTTTCAGCAATTGCCTCTCAATCTTTCATTTTAATTGATTATATGCACTACTTAATTTTTGTCCTTCGTATTATTCCTTTCCACGCTCATCCTGAGGTAACATACTTGAGCTTTATTTGATGGATTTGGAATATTCATTCTTCAAAATTGTGTACAATTTACACCTTGTCACTCGTGGGTTAATAATCCGACAAAATCATAAGTTAATAAAAAAAATTCACTTGAAACGGGCAAGAAATTTAGGATGCGTTTTTAAATCATCAATATAGCCCGTCTGTATTGTATTTCAAGCGTGTATTTTAGATGAAGAAAAAAAAATTCCCTATTCGAAATTTCTTTCAAGTTTCTACCGTTACCAGATATTTTGCTAGTTTTAGCATTTCATGTTGTCCGATTTCCAGTGGGCGTTTTTGGTGAACTTACAATTGTATGTAATTGTGAAGAGAGAATGAGAAATACTTAAGCTAAGAATAGTGTATGGGTTGGCAAGAATTGAGGGTTAATTCAATCTTACTCATTGATGTCCTTATCTTTGTTCAACATGTTGGTGTCGTGGTCGGAAATATTCTTAGAAGCTCAATGGTGATCCCCACAGCTAAAGTTTAATTTCACTTAATGAATAAGTGATCTGGATGATTCTCACTACTTTCACGAGCATAGTTAGCACTTTTACTTTCTTTCAATCTGCATTCTCTTTCAAAGTGGCCATACCTGTTACAATGGTAACATTGAACATTTCTTTTATCAAATCTGCCTCTACCTCTTCCTCTGGAATTTCGACTTTGCCCTTTACCTTGGCCTTGATTGCTTTTGGTGTTACTGCTGCTTCGATCTTCATTCTTTGTAATTTGTAATTTAGAGGAAAATGCTTTCTCTACACCTTCAAAAGAATCTTTCAATCTTTCTTCATGAGACATCAGAGATCCAACCAATTGATCAAACTATAGTTTTGTCAAATCCTTGCTTTCTTCTATGATTATGACAACATGATTCCATCTGGGTGTCAAAGATCTCAATACCTTTTTTTATCAAAACTTCATTGCTTACAGTTTCCCTAAGTGTAGCCATTTTATTGACCACATCTTTGACTCTGACATAATAGTCACTTATACTTTCAGCTTTTTGCATCTTCAAATTTTCGAACTCTTGCATCAATGTCTGAAGCTTGACCACCTTAACTTGATCACTACTCTGGTAAGCTTCTTGTAGAGTCTTCCAGGCATCTTTGGCAATTGTTTCTCTTGATATTCTTGGAAATAAGCTCTTACCGAGAGCTATCTGAATGTGAAACAAAACTTGAGCATTCTTCTTCCTTGCTTCCTTTCTTCTTGTTCTTTCATTGTCTGTAAGGGCATTCCAATCAGTTGACTCCTTATAACCTGATTCAACAATCTCCCACAAATCTTTTCCAATCAAAAAAGTCAGCATCTTAATGCACCAATAATCATAATCATTCCCATCAAATTCTGGAACGGGCATCTGGTTAGAATTTGACATGATTAACTTTCGCGAAAATTCCGACTGAAAAAACTTTAACCCAGAACAATATTACCTGCTTTGATACCACTTGTAGAATCTGAATCTACTCGGTCTCCTCTGAGCCAACTGATTAATCAAATAAAATAGCAAAGAACATGCTATAACAGCAATAAACAAATTGCAGAAATATAACAGACACAAATCAGAATAAAAACAGAGTACCCTGGTTTTTGAACAGCACACAAATTCTCTATTAGTGCTTAATAAAAAAGAATACAAAGATCCCCTATAAATAGAGTTTTCCAGCTTTACTAATAAAAGAATTCGATGTCTCTAAAAATAGAGCATACAGTACTAAGGATAGAGCATGCTATGCATGCAATTATTTGGTGGAAAAAATCAGACTAAAATTCTAAAATAAACACTACATGCTAAAAACTAAATCAAGAAAATAAACTATCCACGGGCATGCATTCTTCAGCCAGAATTAGAGCTGGCAGTTCGTAAAACTAATTCAATTGCTAAAATATTAAACTACGGATTCATTGATCGGTGGATGTCTGTGCTTTGATCGGTGGAACTGAGAGTTTGAAGCTAAAAGCTGGAGCTGCATGATCAGTGGATATAGTGCTGAATATAACGGTGCATGATAGTTTTTATAATAGACAATATAGAGAAGGCTTCTTCAAGAGTACAGATCTACCACTGAAAATCTGCAATCAAGTGTTAGCAACCATAAACAGTTACATGATGAAATAGACTTAGTGATGAGGCACAAGTGTTGATATAAAGAAGCTTCATGTTGACTGAACCTGAGCACCAACAACATGAACAGATTCATTGCAATAGAACTGGAATGGAAGTCATGATGAATGCAACACCTTTGTCCAGCAACTTAAAATAGCTTCCTTAAAAGATTTTAAGGTTTGGGATTGATTTCATATTTTGAAGGTAACCAGTATTCTATAAATACAGTGCCTGTTTTAGATTGGTTCGTTCTTGAATGTCTTGGCCCAATGACAACCTTGAAAGCTATAATTTGAGTTTTATCTGCTGATATAATTTAGCAAACTCTTTCTCCAATGCCCTTTGTTGTCAAATAGTAAAGACATTGGTCTATGATTGTCAGCACTCTTAGGCAATTACTATTGATATAATATAACCTCCACATAAAACAAATTGCATATAAAATTTCCTTTGGAAGAAAATAGCACATAAATAAAAATGAGAGCATAGTCAAATAGCAGCACACAATAATAGCCCTCATTCAGCTAATTAGAGACCAATTTGTTGGTATTGATTAATACAAAAAAACGTTGGGCAGTGCTGCAAAATTGTTAAAAATATTCCCTCTGACATGTTGCATGTTTTCTCTATGAGCTCGCATTTTTTTGAACTCCATCAGATTCCATTGCCTCCTGCATAACACTATTTCCATGCATAGCTGAAGGCTGGCCACAGCTGTCCTGTCTCAGAATTCAAGCCTCGCCAATAAGTTGACAATCGTGCACCTAAAACTATGTGTGGTCGTGAAAGAGAAAATTCACTGCACCAAAAAACCATGCAACACGTCCCCCATTTCATTCAAACATATGCTAAACATTTGAATCAGAATATCTTCTTCAAGAATCGCTCAAATTGACGCCACTTGGGCCACCAATAGTCAATAACATCATACAATTCATCTGTTTTCCGTACTCGATATTCTTTGAGCTTTTCTCTCAAGATTTCTTTGTATTTCCCACTTCTCATGAGGACTATAAGTTCATCCCTTCTGGCCTCTAAAGCTTGCCTGTACAACTGCACAGCTAGTAAACGATTGTGCATTGCCTCCATGCATTTTGCAGGTGCTTCCCTTCCAATAGTCACAATATTGGTTGTCATTTGGACACAGAGATGATAAAAAAACAGAGATGACTTGATAAGGGCAGCCATCAAGAAAGGCCCTATAAGCCATAAAGGTAGCAGCTCACTTGAAGCCTTAATTCCATATAGGATTGTAACAGCAAAACACCATGGAAGACTGCATAGAGACAAAATAAATAAGTACTAAACAATGGCCATCAGCTCCTCAATAAAAATGGCAAACAAATAAAGATGTTATAAACAATGTAACAGGCTCTTATAAACAACAGATTTCCCTTTTATTCATCATAAAAATCCCAAGCATAGCTACCATTTTTGAGTTTTAAAGGCTTGAGGAGACCTTAAAGAACTCTTAATTTTGTTCTAATTGTTAGAAAGTGCTCTAGTCCCTAAAAATGTGTTCACAGATAGAATATCAGTCAAGTTACAGAAATTAAAATCTTGTGGACATGCTTTAATCCTCAGAAGGTATGTGAGAGAGGATTTAAGCAAATCTGCAGTTTTAAATAATAGTAGATTCACATACCTAAGCAAATCGTGTGAAAGCTGAGAGACGAGACACCATTTTTATAAAGTTGGATTTGCAAGTAGCTAAGACATGTTGAGAATCAAGATGATACTTACTACTTCTGTTATTTACCTTGATGATTGATGTGCAGCATGTTACTCTTTCTCTGCTTACTTAAGTGAATGCTATATATCATAATTCATTTTGCTTATGTATAATTTGCAGGTGCCTGATGCCGAAATCATTTAACAATGAATAGCATAAATCATCTTAATATTTTTTTTATGATAACGACATTCTTCAGTACTAAGTACACCATTTCAGGAATCCTTGCTGTTAGATGCCACTTATCTTTTTACACTCAGTAGCTACAACATAAAAAGTTCATAGTTCATGGTTCATGGTTCATGGCAACACTTTTTGTAGTACTTAACAAGGGTTTGCAAATGCCACAGCAATAAAAGTGGCTTCCTGTGAAATTGTTGCTTTGAACTGATCTGACATGTATATTTTTAAGGTATTATTGTTGCTGTATAGAGCTGTTGGATTTTACAGTAGACTCAAACATGACAAAGCAGAAATACTTGCATTTAAAAAATAGAAAAGAAGTAGAGGGTGCTTGTTTTACTGCAAATAAAAACCAACTACTACACTTTCCAAGGAATTTAAGAATTAAAACATGATATGAACAGCATGGACTATAGCCCACATCTTGTCCTTTCGCATGACAAAATGGAAAAAGGGTTGCTTCAGCATTATTATAATCGAGCTAAAGAGTAAATACAACTACTTTTACTAAGGTTTCAAACTTACAATATCACCAGCGGCCACTTGATCCATACTTCAGAATTCTGCCATAACTTCAGAATGTGATGGCCAAATTTGTCCTCTCGTAGTTCCTTCACAATCTGATCTCCATCTAGCAATTTCAATCTGGCTATTGGCTTTTGTAAAATTTCATTAGCTCGTAAAATAAATTTCTGCTCTTGCAGTTTACTGAACCAACCTGGAAATCTGGATAATGTCCGAAAAGAGCTTTGTTTGATCTCTTTCATTCCTCTCCAATCAGAGGATAACGATATTTGAGGAGTATCCGATTCTGGATCTTCCGCTCCACTAGAATCATCTTTTTTAGTAACGTCTCGAAATGCTAAAACCCTACAACATTGATTTTTCCCTCTGTGAACAGGTCCAGCAGCCATACGGCAAACAAAGCTGTATGACAACCAAAGGTCACAAAATAATAACAGAATTTAGTTATTCAACATTCAGAAAACAAAAATATATAAAGAGAAAACAATTATAGAATCATTCATTTGGTGAGACAGAAAAAATCATACAAAAATGAAGCGAACAAGATAACTTTATTTATAAATACGTTGTTCAAGAAGCCTTGCAGCTTAGTATAGGTTAAAATTATGTTTCCAATAACCCAAAGGCCAAAAATATAGAACAGAATGTAGTAACATAGTGAAGAAAAAGCCACAAAAAGGTATAAAATATAAAATATGCATGAGATTGGTATTTTTCATCGGATTTATTTCCCATGGATCTCTACCAACATTTCCATGCACATTAGTTTACAATCATCTATTATATATCCAGTACATATACTAAAAATATTACTTGCGTCCAGATCCATCATAAAGACCCTCTTGTCACGGGTGATAATTACAATAACATCCTATGCTCTATTCAATAATCTGATCAGGTTAGTTAAAAGAAGGATTTTATTTTTTCAAAGTATTTGCCACGGGCATGTACTTTTGATTGTATGTAATTTAGAATCCAGATGCAAATATTTTTCTTTCTTTTTAACGACTTTTTTGTTTGTGCATGCACATAACTTGATTCATCCATTTACTAAGGCCTTTTATCCATCACTGTTAGTGTACTGATATTTTCTTGTTAACACCTTTGGTGGTATACTTGAGTCTCAAAGATGGTTATTATTGTTTATTAATTTGCCTATATATCCTAGGTGGGCTCTGTGTATGTATATCTTGAACCCACTTTCCACATAGTAACCCCCAAATGATAGTGATCGAATTGAATGAGGACTAGTAGATGGAGGCTAAACAGAACTCTAATAGAGAAGTATCCTTTAGATGTGAGGGTATCAGGTTTTTCAAGGACATGATTGAATATGGAATGAAAGTTGATATACAGGAGTGGTTACTAGATCTTTTCAGGTTCCACGGTAATCATTTTGTATACAAAATTGATGTTTTAAAGCAGATGTGAAAAGTTGTGCAAATGAGTTATGCTCATAGTTGCCAGGAGATGGAAACTGGCAACAGTACATAACTTTTTCTTAAATAAGCTAAAATTCAAATTTTAAAAAAAAGAGCAAAATATATAATTGATATCCAGCCGATAAATTTTATGGTGTTTTGTGCTGCTCTGATGATATGCCACCACAATAATGTTCTCAAGCTTTTTTAATAAAGTTTTAATATAACAGCGAAGTACAATGTAACATGTTTTAAAATTACAAATGTATGATGATAATGTAAATTTGTTTTAAATGTAACATGTTTTAAAAAAATTAATTTTAATATTTAAAATTTAAAAAAAGATTAAAACAGAGTATTCATGGGAGGCAGCATATTCATGGGAAATACTGAGTCCATTCATACCTCACAGAGCTCAGAAAATTCGAGAGATAGGTGATGGGTGGCGTCTCAACTACCAAGAAAAAGTGCAGAAACAGAGACGAGCAGAATCCTACCCAAAATCTGTCAGTGGCTGCAAATCATGGAAACAAAGATGCCTTTTCATTTTTTAAACTGAAGGATTTTCTGGGGTAGGATACATCACAATTTAGGGTTTTTTTACAGCTGAGATGCCACCAAGACATCCCCTGATTTGGAAGATGCATTACAGTATCCAAGACACATCCCAGGGCTAATAAGGTGGAGCAAATTTCATACTAGCGATTTAAGACAAACATATGTCTATAAATATAAGGAAAAAGGTCTTCATTATCAGTAATCACTTGTGGAATTTTCTTGTAAGATACTTTTATCTATAGGTTCCCCCTTGAAGCGGCTTCAATTTCTTGTTAGTTATTCACGATTTTGGCAATTAAATCATCTAAATTTTCAGTCTACCCCATTGTGCTCATTTTATGATATCATGTGGAATTACTGTGCTATCTCTATTAATTTCATTGTGTGATAAACAAATATTATAATCTTATAGAAATTGTCCTCAAACTTTTGTGATAGAGCAGCAATTTGGGTGCAATTATGCAGCACATGAAGAATCTACAGCAAATTGCAAAAAATGATCACTTTTTGAGTAGGATCTTCTTTAGATGTTTTCCGTTGGTGAAGCCAGTTATATTTATCTCTCCACCTTTCTATCTTTTGGATCATATTTTTTAACCTGTGGTTTTTTGGCCATTTTGTGAATCATTTAGAGTGCTCCTGGTTAAAACAACTTCCTATACAACTTATGTGATTGGTTCCGTTGAATCCTCCAAAAAGAAAACATTTGAAGGATTCTGTAACCCTTATTGAGAACATATCGATCCTTATCCTGATCAAAACAATCCAGATTATTCAGAAGCCATGAGACGACCTGATCCTAAAGAATTTGGTCTCAATGACCCACAATAAACATTCCTTTTGCTTCAGAACCCAAACAAAGTTTCAAGCAAGAAGGAAAACTAAGTACCATCTTTCCCCTTAATCATAATGTTTTGTTAGAAACCAGAGGCAAGAAAGTGCTACCTTCTTCATATCCCAATCAAGCTAAATTAAGTTGCTAGTTAAAATGCTCGGGGAATTGAGAAAATTTGAGGTTGCAAACTCAAAGCAGAGAATGGAAACATTGTTGGATATTTGTTGGATATGGTGTCCCAAGTTGAGTCTCCCAACTACTGGGTAGGGGGCATTTTTTGTATGCTAAACTAGTTTTCCAAGGCAAATGATTGTTGATCAATTTATTTAGTGTGTGCTGAGCAGGATAGCATTTAATGGGCTGTTATCATGTTTGTATTAATATTGGAACACATGTACTAACAGACACAAGAATGTATGAAGAGAATAAATTCTCATTAATATTCATCACAGGGGATGCCGTGCCAATAAATGCACAGATGACCAAGCTTGGTCATAAGGTCAAAACCCAAGGATACAGAGTTTGAACAACGTGAGGTACATGGAAAGAAACCCCCCTGTGGGCTTCCACAAGGCATGTCTCATGTACCAAATTGGCATCTGGCTTGCTAATGATATTAAGGTTCTAAATTAACATAATCACAATTATATTGATTGTCCATAGTCCATTCTTTCCTACTTACAGGCTGGAAGCATAATTAAAATAAAATTTATATAACAAGATTAGGAAAAAATTAAAATGCCCTATACAACAAGCTAGGTGCAGTTCAGATGAATATTGATGAAGAAAGAGGTAAGCAAATTGTTTTGTGCTTGCAACAAAGTTGGTAGTTCTTGAAAACCCCACAAGTAGATGCTGCATGAGTTATATAAAGTTCGTGAAAAGATAAATTCTCTTAGGGGGCCACTTGAGGAAGAAATCCACATGACAATTAACTTGAAAATCCAACGGTTGAGAATACTCTTATCAAAAGCACATCAAAGGAAGTCTCAATAACACAGGCATCGTTGAGAGATGATCTTGCACTCAGATGAAAAGGAGGTCAAATGGAGTTGCTTTTGGCTTCAGCATAGATCCTTCTAATAAGTTTTCAATCACGATTACAAAACCATCTTTCTCAAGAATTCTGCCTGCTAATTTCTCCACATTTGCCTCTGCAACTCCAAGTTCTCAATTTCAGAAGCCACTTGGATCCACATCCCATGTAAGCCCTTCAAGAACTATAAATAGAGCATCCACATCTTCAAAACATGTTGATCTTAGAGTTGTACAACAATGGATACAGGTATAAGTCACTCCTGGTGTTTCTAGTCTAAGCAAGATGCTTTTAGATATTTGCAAAAGTTTTGCAGTTTAGAGATGGAGTATAGAAGTTGGCAAAAGTTTGTAGTTTTGTAGTTTAGAGACAAAATAGATGTTAGAATGAGTTAAGCAAACCTGCAACCGCAGAATATTGTGCATTCAATATACTATTAATGGGTTACATCACATCTTCTTAATAGTTTTAGTAATAAGATGGGGGAGTGATTTGAACAGTTACTATCAATAACCTGCTACAGATTCCTAGTTGTCAGCAGATATTAAATAAGGCCTATCAGCATCGTGAAAGGTCATATAAGTGCGTGCTAGTCCCTATCCTTGTGATGAGAATTTATTTAACTAGCAGTTTATATTAATACCAAAGCATAAGAGTTAAGTTTGTGCCTATGGCATGTGCTACATCTCTTTACTTCTCTATTCTTCCAAAAATATGCAATATGGATTTAACAGTGAGAAATTATATGATAATAAGGATCTCACAATAGGATGTTACTTATTTGGAAAAGTTTCAATATGCAATAACATGTGGCCCAGGAACCAGGGATAAACCTTTTTATCAGTGTTGTTCAAGGACACAAATTAATCCTCGAGTAGAATGCTTTGAGGATAATGGACATCAATCATTTAAATACCGTTCATACAATGTATAAGCTTCACGATTAAAGAACATGAAACACCAGTTTAAACTTTAAAGTGTATAAGTGGTGATGCTATGAATCCTCAGTTGTCATACCTACAAAT